>NW_020825543.1:0-94049 GCF_003286085.1 Drosophila persimilis
TCTCCGTCGCTTGGGTCTGGGCTTAGGGGTCCTAGCGGGCGCGAGTTGAGCACTGCCTCGATCCCGACCAGCACGGTCTCCAGCTCCTCTGCGGTGAGGAGAGCGCTTCCGATGGCGCGTAGGAGTAGGCCCTTGGCAGACTTCACACCGGCCTCCCAAAGTCCGCCCATGTGCGGTGCTCGAGGCGGTATGAAGGCAAACTCGCACCGCTTCTTGACGCAAATTCGCGTATCGCGTCCGCTCCTCCGCCTCCATCTTCCTCCGCAGTTCGCTGAAGTGGCGACTTGCTCCGACGAAATTTTCGCGTTGTCGCAGTTCACGCGTTGCGGACATCCTCGACGACCGACGAACCTTTGGAATGCCAACAAGAAGGAATTAGTCGTCAAATCGGAGACAATTTCTAAATGAACCGCCTTTGGACGCAAAACAGACAAATAACGCTATGTAGGACTTATAGGGGGCCTTCCACGAATTTTCAGAGTCGTATAGACTGGGCCACAAAAATCAACGCCACATACTGAAAATGGGCGGAGAGCACGGAGCCGGTCTGCGGGTAAGTTGCCCATCATTTGGGTCTGGAGTAGCGGCTTACATTTAAAGCAACGAATACACGACCTAACTGTCCGCCCTGCAGACCGCCTGAGCATTCACTATCCAAATGCGCTGTCTAAGGATACTCACGAGTGCTCGTGGGCCGCATGAAAATTCGTTTGATGCAGATATCGAACGTATGTCTGCAAAAACTGCGAGCGTTTTGTCAATAAAAGGGAAACTTGGCATTATATGATAGGAGCGTTAACTAGTCGCCCCCCAACTCGCAACAACGAAAAAGAGCACCATGTCCCAGCCTCTTCATGGATGAAGGGATTCAAGCGCTGAAGACTGGGCCTAACTTGGTGCCTTTACGAACCCTTTCAATATCTTCTTGAGACTCATTTTTCTGTGTTTTTTCGACTATTTTTAGAAACGCCTCGTCGTATTCTACGGATGACGGAATTTTTCCAAAGTTGAGACTTTTGTCTTTGCATTTTCGGATGAAGCGGAACACGAAAACGAACACTCTTAGCAGTTTGAGGTGTGACGAGTATCCCTCGATTACATCCACTAAGTAATTTGGCTTGGCCGCGACGGTCAGTCCGACCGATTTCTTCCGACTTTCCATCTGGATCTCTTCTTCGGAAAGCTCGAAGTGTGGATTTCTGGGCCAGCTCTCTTCTTCAAACTTTAAGAACTCTGGTCCTCCAAACCAGATCGACTGCACGATTTCCTCTACGTCACAACCTCTCGAACTATGTCTGCTGGGTTCTGTTTTGTTGGCACATGCCGCCACGTAGCTTCACTTGACCACTCTGAATCTCCGCTACTCGGTTCGCAACGAATGTTGACAACGACGAAGGGTGGGATCTGATCCAATGAAGAGTAACTTCTGAATCTGACCAGAATATCATTTTATCAATTGGAACCTTGAGCAGGGATTTGATTCGGTGACAAAGGTCTGCTAGAAGGTGAGCGGCACATAACTCAAGCCTTGGGAGCGTTTTCGTCTTGAGTGGCGCTACTTTCGACTTTGCAGTCAACAAGGAGACCTTGAAACCTTCTGCAGTTTCTACGGATATAGACGCAGGCTCCATAAGCCTCATGGATGCGTCGGCAAAGGCATGTACTTGAATCGGTGACATGGGATCAGTATGCACAAATCGAGGTATGGTAATCTTCTCCAACTGACCAAGGATTCTTTTAATAAGTTCCATGCTGTTTCCAAGTTCATTGGAATTGGACTCATCCCATCTAGCTTGTTGAGCCAAAGCTCCTGCAGTTAGGAGGATCTTTCCCTTAATTTACAAAGGGACTTACAAGCCAAGGGGGTCAAAACAGCTTTGATGTCACCGATAAGATGTTCCGTAGTTTTGTCGCTCGGAGACACCTAACTGACGTTGTCAATTTTGGAACTTAAAGGGATGTCTTCGTGTGGCAGCCACGTAATTCCTAACGCTTTAGTGACTCTGAGTCCGAGATCGTTATCGGTTTAACTGTGCTCTCGGATGCGGTGACCTCAGGTGAGTTCGAAAACCATTTAGTCAATTCAAACCCAGCGGTTTGAAGAACCTGAGCCACATCAGACTTAATTGTCTTTAACTCCTCTACGCAACCAGCACCAGTCAACATGTCATCGACATAGCAGTCGGAGTCAATAACTTCAGCAGCTTAGGGAATGAGAGTTTGCAGACTCACTCAACCTCTTCAAACACCGAATTGCCAAAAATGGGGCTGGTCCAGTCCCATATGTTACGGTGTTGAGCTGGTATATTCTCAAGGACTCAGACGGGTCTCTTCTCCCCCTATGAGCTGGAATTGTCTATCCGCATCAGCGACCCAGACTTGGCGATACATCTTCTTAAACAATCGGCTGTCAAGGCGTACTTGTGTAGTCTGAATCGGAGCAATGTCGAATACAGCTCATCCTGTATCGTAGGACCGACCATCAATATGTCGTTCAAGGCCACCTGAGAGGACGTTTTACAAGACGCATCGAAAAACGACGCGGAGCTTGGTCGACGTGCTTTGAGGCCTCAACACACACTGATGTGGAATGAAATAATGTGGAGTTTTGGGGATTGTGTTGTCTGTGGTAGACATGTGACCCAAGGAGAGGTACTCTTCCATGAACTCCAAGTACATTTTCTGCAACTCGGGGTCACGAGACAATCTTTTTCAAGCGATAAAAACCGCCGTTTAGCCACTTCAAAGGAGTTGCCTAAGATACTGGGATCTGATTTGAACGGCAGTCTTACTTCAAACCGACCTGAAGGCACGACCTGAGTAGTCCTTCTATAATGCTCTTCACATAACTTGTGTTCAGGAGATAAAGACTTTTTAGAAGACGGCAATTCTTCCAGTGACCAAAACTTTTGTAATGTATTGTCGATGTGGATCACTGACTCTTCTCGACAACTCAAAAAATTCCTAGCTTCTTGGGTGGCAGTCACCTTTGGAGTGTATCTTGCCCGACAACAATCCAGCCGAGAAGCGTTTTCTGCAGAGTTGGATAGTCAGGACCTTGTCGAATCTGACCAACAGATAGAAGTTCGAAAAATGTTTCTTGCACCTATCAACATATCTATCTTCTGTGGCTTGAAGAAATATGGGTCTGCAAGTGGTAAGTTCTTCGGGATTTTCCAGTCACTCACGTTAAGTGTCTGATCAGGGTGATACCCCCGAAATGGACCTTAGAATCCAGAAATCAACACCGAAACTCACTACCAGTAATTCGTGACTTCACCACCGTGTGTATCTTTTTCTTGACTTGTGAATTGGATTCACCAATACCAAGCAAGTTGATACACGACTCCTCCCTACGGATCTGTAAGCGCTGTGCTAAGTCCTCAGTTATAAATTGGTTTGAGACCCCGAGTCAAGCAGAGCTCGGGCCAAAACATGTTCACCATTATTTGTTCGGACGCTTACGATCGACGGTAGCCAGAATAACTCTATCCATAGCTGTCGCATGGAGAGCATGCGAAGTGGAAGGTTGATTCTGATTGGGAGGAGGAGAAGAATTCTCTGGGGGATGATGGTAACGCTAGACTTTTATTCGCCACTGTGTACCTATGCAATAGAGGTATGGTGTGAGCAGCCACACACTCGACACTTCTTAGCTTTGCATCGTACTACAGAGTGGCCTGGCTGCAGACAATTGATGCACAAGGATGCAGTTTTTGCGAATTCGAAACCTTTGCATTACTGCTAGCCGACCAAATGGACTGCACTCTGTCAACAAATGGCCTTTCGCATTGCAGTAGCTGCATTGTTGATTTTAGTATTCGCGGTGGAACACGCGAATGAGCTCCGATTATGCTGCTTGCTTGGCACAGCTTTCTGCTCCTGCTTTGGTTTGTCCGAATTTTCGGCCGAAAGATGCTGATGTCTGCGATTAAGCAACCTTTCACAGTCCGTCCAAAGTGGCAGTTTGTCCATAATCGAGCTGTTTCTTCCCATTTCTCTTTGGTCACCGGATCGACTCTGCTCAAGACGAGATGAATAATCATCGCATTCGAGATCTTTTTATCATCGCCTATCGACAACACGAACCATATATGGATGAGGGCGGTATCGATAAGGTTGCCTTAAGGACGATGCTGATTGCTGGGTCATTTTGGGAAGATTAAATAGAGCATCAATGTGATTTTTAAAGATCAGACAATCATTATCGTATACCCGTTTTAAGCTAGCCATTGCTTTCTCGTAGTTGGTCTCGGTTACTTGGAAAGCCCTAACTGTTCCCAACGCTTCACCGGAGAGACACGAAGCAAATGGTTGAACTTTTCGATAATTGGAATGCTTGGTCATTATGAACTAGAGTCTCAAATAAACCTATGAAGTTTTTAAAGTCCGAATAGTTGCCGCTGAACTGCGGCAGAGCTAACTTCGGAAGGCGAGCACGAGTTGGGCCACCATAGCTGGTACCTGCCTGTATTGTCTCATCAGCTGTTTTTAATGCGCAAATGAGAGACATTAATTTTGCCTTTGTGACAATGAGAGTTCTTCCAACTCGACTCCAAATTCATCGTCAATGTCTATATCTTCAATCTTCTCTTGAAGTTCGCGTGCCGTGTCAATGCTACGCATCAGCGTTTCGAGTCTGCACTCGAGCTCCGTCAATACCAGCGGAATATCCCCCGCTTCTAAACGGTCCGCTAATAAACGAATGCCTTTGACACGGCAACTGCGATTTTTCTTCAGCTCTTCAAGGACGATTATTGTTGGCTTTTGAGGTCATATTGATTCTCAATGCAAGCAACTGAAGGCGAAAGATCGTTTCTAATAATCGTATTTAATGCCGAGGCACTCAATGAAATAATGGGTAATTGTACCCAAACGAGGTGAAAAACCAATATACCCGAAAAATTTAGGGTAGAGCGTCGCTTGGCTGGCGCGTACACGAAAACCACACAAGAATACCAACGAACTGTACTGGTGACAAGCGAAAACGAAAAATTTCACCGCTGCAGTTCTGAAGAATTAATGTTGTGTATGCGTATGAACCGACAACGATCGACGCTAAATTGATTTGCGAGGCACGACTTTGCCTTAATTGATAATTGGATCCTACTGACACCAAACGAATATACCCGACGAAAACAGGTAGCGCGTCACTTGGTGTTTGGTTTGGATCAAGCGCGCCAAACAAAAGAACAACGATAAGCAACGGTGAAGAGCGAAAGCGAGACGAAAAAAATTCACCGCTGCAGCTGCGTATTGGTATGCGTGCTTGGCCAACGACCCAACTATACATATATTTGACACAACGAAAACGAGAAAGGGGAAAGGGGCGACAGCGATTGCAGTAAAAATGAGTTATGTATATGTGTAGTTATTGCGTCCAAGAGGGTTAGATGTACATATGTATGTATATATGTATTAATATATATGCTCAACTCTAACTACAGCATGCAAACTAGCTCTACTATGTCATACGTATGTGCCAAGAATTGAAAGCGAGGTGCAATTGTTTCAGCACAAGACAATAATTGCGAGTTTTTTAATCTTTCGTCTTCACTCGAGCTTTCAATTTTTTGCACAAATACCTCTTGGGAAGATAGGAAATTCCAGGTGCTGTACTCTCCTCTTGTATATGTAGCTGCAGACAGGGTATTGCACGACCGACGCGGTGATTATACCCGATACTCAAAATGAGTATTGGGGTATATTAGATTTGTGGTAAAAGTGGATGTGTGTAACGTCCAGAAGGAATCGTTTTCCGACCCCATAAAGTATATATATTCTTGATCAGCATCAATAGCCGAGTCGATTGAGCCATGTCGGTCTGTCCGTCTGTCCGTCTGTCCGTCCGTCCGTCTGTCCGTCCCCTTCAGCGCCTAATGCTCAAAGACTTTAAGAGCTAGAGCAACGATGTTTTGGATCCAGACTTCTGTGATATGTCACTGCTACAAAAATATTTCAAAACTTGCCCCGCCCACTTCCGCCCCCACAAAGGGCGAAAATCTGTGGCATCCACAATTTAAAAGATACGAGAGAACAAAAAACGCAGAATCGTAGAGAATGACCATATCTTTTAGACTGCAGAATCTGAATTGGATCGTATACTATTATAGCCAGCATCAAGAAAACAATTTCATTTTTTCTCGCCTGTCTCTCTCTAACACACAGGTAGCATAGGCGGCTTTGCTTAGAGTAAAACATTAGCGCCTAGATCTCAGAGACTATAAAAGCTAGAGCAACCAAATTTGGTATCCACACTCCTAATATATCAGACCGAGACGAGTTTGTTTCAAAATTTCGCCCCACCCCCTTCCGCCCCCGCAAAGGCGGCAAATCTGGGGATATTCACAAATCTCAAAGACTATTAACGCTAGAGTAACCAAATTTGGAATCCGCACTTCTCTTAGATCTCACTATAAACGTGTATCTCAAATTTCGCCCCACCCGCTTCCGCCCACACAAAGGACGAAAATCTGTTGGCATCCACAATATTGCAGATTCGAGAAAACTAAAAACGCAGAATCATAGATAATGACCATATCTATCAGATTGCTGAATCTGGATCAGATCGGATCATTTTTGTAGCCAAAAGGAACAAATCAATTTGCAGTGGCTACGCAGCGCGTGACATCACGCTCAGACTGATTTTCTGTCTCTCTCGCACGCACTCTTTGTCGTGTCGTTTAATATTAGCGGCGTCTGCCGGAGGAAAGCCATACTGACTTAGTATCGGGTATAACTGTAGAGTTGCGGTGTCCGCAGCAACTCACAACGTTCCCCCTCGTTTTTAGTTTGGTTTGTTTAGTTATTTGCACACACGTCGCGGTCACTTTGGCAATTTAGCTGCAGCACATATGCATGTACATGTATGTATGTATGTACACTAGATTTTGGCTATTTATGTATGTATCTTCACTGTGTCACTGTCACTTTTGCCTTTCCACTTGAATTAATATATGTATACGTTTAAATTGCGAGTCCACCCGGGGGCGCCATGAAATTTTAGAATAGTTTTTCTAAATGCAAATCCGAAAGTTCTTGGTGACTTCAATTTTTTATTTAATACGAACGAAAGAAAAGGGGTGCGTGCGTTCGAATTCAGGGGTTTTTCTCGACTTCTTCTCAATATATTCAAACAATTTCTTCTAAGCCTACCTTACCTACGGTGGCAAAGCGGGGCGAATTCGCCAAGAGCGAGAGAACGAGCTTTTATTGCGCTCCCGCTTTGCCCTAGCCTAACTTACACTAGACTTCATGAAATTATATCCTAATAACAATTATTAATATTCAAATGACGCTACAATATCTAATCAACAGAATTCCAAGCAAAGCACTTGGTGATTGTAAAATGACCCCATATGAGCTGTGGCACAATAGAAAGCCACATTTAAAATTTTTAAGAGTGTTCGTTCAACCGTGTATGTGCACAACAAAATTAAAAAAAGGTAAATTTGATGAAAAATCATTCAAAGCTATCTTGATAGGGTATGAACAAAATGGACTCAAATTGTGGGATGTCATTAAAGGAAAAGTTATTGTTGCAAGAGATGTTGTCGTAGACGAGACTAATATGCTTTATTCTAGAGAAGTAAAATTTGAAACAGATTTCCCGAAAGAGAGTAAGGAAAGAAGTCAACAAGAATTCCTGAATGAGAGTAAGGAATCTGATCAGTTTTATCTCCCGAATGATAGTACGGAATGTG
This sequence comes from Drosophila persimilis, assembly GCF_003286085.1. Taxonomy (NCBI): domain Eukaryota; kingdom Metazoa; phylum Arthropoda; class Insecta; order Diptera; family Drosophilidae; genus Drosophila; species Drosophila persimilis. The sequence goes on from NW_020825543.1 coordinate 7,704, forward strand.
AAATCCTGAATGAAAGTAAGGAATGCGAAAAGCTGAATTTTCCGAATGAAAGTAGGAAAAGAAAAACTGATTTCCTGAATGATAGTAAGGAATTATATATCCCGAATGAGAGTAAGGATTGTGAAAAAGCTGATCAGCCAGATAATTGTCGTGAAGAAAATAAGGATACTAATATGCGCAGTGTTGTTACAGATCAATATCTAATTATCGTGGTGGTCACTTTGAACAGAGTTAAATGCCCATGAAATGAATAACACCTGGACAATTATAAAGATGTTAAAACAGCTTTCCTCAATGGTACATTAAGTGAGGAGATATATATGCGGCCTCCTCAGGGCGTATTATGCGGTGCTGGGAATGTATGCAAACTGAACAAAGCCATTTATGGGCTCAAACAAGCAGCTAGATGCTGGTTTCAAGTATTTGAGCAAGCATTGAAAGAATTCGATTTTGTAATCTCTCCCGTGGATCGTTGCATATATATTCTTGATAGAGGTGACATAAAGAAAAACATATATGTATTATTATATGTTGATGATGTAGTAATAGCGACAAGGGATATGGATAGAATGAATAATTTCAAAAATTATTTAAGCGAAAGATTTAGAATGCCTGACTTAAATGAGATAAAACATTTTATCGGTATCAGAGTAGAAATGTTTGAAGACAAAATATATTTGAGTCAAGCTGCATATGTAAAAAGAATTTTAAATAAATTTAACATGGATAGTTGCAACTCAGTCAGTACTCCATTACTAAATAAACTAAATTATGAGTTACTTAACTCAGATGAAGACTGCAATGCTCCATGTCGTAACCTTATTGGCTGTGTAATGTACATAATGCTGTGTACACGACCAGATTTAGCTACCGCTGTAAATATCTTGAGTAGATATAGTAGCAAGAACAATGCTGAGTTATGGCAATGTGTAAAAAGGGTTATTAGATATTAAAAGGGAACTATTGATATGAAGCTTATATTTAAAAAGAATACATCATTTGAAAATACATTAGTTGGCTATGTAGACTCCGATTGGGGTAGTAATGAGATTGATAGAAAAAGTACAACGGGTTATTGGTTTAAAATGTTCGATTGCAATTTAATTTGTTGGAATACAAAAAGACAGAATTCAGTGGCAGCAAGAGCAAAGCATATTGATATAAAATATCATTTTTCAAGAGAACAGATAGAAACTAATGAGATTTCTCTTGAGTATATTAATACAGACAACCAACTTGCTGACATCTTCACGAAGCCACTACCTGCTGGAAGATTTGCGGAACTGCGGAACAAATTAGGACTACTACAAGAAGAATGATTCCAATTTAATGAAAACATGAACATAAAGCTTTATTAACGAATTTATTACATTAATTCATATTTAATTATACCCGATACTCAAAATGAGTATTGGGGTATATTAGATTTGTGGTAAAAGTGGATGTGTGTAACGTCCAGAAGGAATCGTTTCCGACCCTATAAAGTATATATATTCTTGATCAGCATCAATATCCGAGTCGATTGAGCCCTGTCTGTCTGTTCGTCCGTCCGTCTGTCCGTCTGTCCGTCCCCTTCAGCGCCTAATGCTCAAAGACTATAAGAGCTAGAACAACGATGTTTTGGATCCAGACTTCTGTGATATGTCACTGCTCCAAAATATTTCAAAACTTTGCCCCGTCCACTTCCGCCCCCACAAAGGGCGAAAATCTGTGGCATCCACAATTTCGACGATACGAGAAAACTAAAAACGCAGAATCGTAGAAGATGACTATATCTTCTAGAGTGCAAAATCTGAACCAGATCGTATAATTATTATAGCCAGAATCACGAAAACAATTTCACTCTTTCTCGCTCTGTCTCACTCTAACACACAGGTTTCATGGTCGGTTTTGCCAATTGCAAAATATGAGTTCAAGGATCTCAGAACCTATCGGACCTTGACCGTTTCATGTCCAAATTTCGCCACACCCCCTTCCGCCCCCGCAAAGGACGAAAATCTGAGGCAACCACAAATCTCAGAGACTATTAAGGCTAGAGTAACCAAATTTGTAACACACACTCCTTTAAGATGTCACTATAAAACGTATATCTCAGAATTTCGCCCCACCCCCATCCGCCCCCGCAAAGGACGAAAATCTGTTGCATCCACAATATTGCAGATTTGAGAAAACTAAAAACGCAGAATCATAGATAATGACCATATCTATTAGATTGCTGAATCTGGATCAGATCAGATCATTTTTATAGCCAAAAGGAACAAATCAATTTGCAGTGGCTACGCAGCGCCCGACGTCACGCTCAGACTGATTTTCTGTCTCTCTCGCACGCACGCAAATATTAGCGGCGTCTGCCGGAGGAGAGCCATACTGACTTAGTATCGGGTATAACTCTAGAGTTGCGGTGTCCGCAGCAACTCACAACGTTCCCCCTCGTTTTTTGTAGTGTGTGTGTGTATAGTATATACATACATACATAGAAAATGGAAAGAAATAAGCAACATATTAAGCCTTTTTGTGGCGAGAAATATTCTATATGGAAATTTAGAATCAGAGCTTTGTTTGCTTTGTGCTCCAAGTAGTCGATAAAATAATGCCTAACGAAGTAGATGATAATTGGAAAAAGGCAGAGCGATGTGCGAAGAGCATTTTAATTCAATATTTAGGCGACGCATTTCTAAACTTCGCGGCAGGCGACATTTCGGCACGTGATATTCTGAAGAATTTAGACGCCATATATGAGCGTAGAAGCCTTGCGTCGCAATTAGCTGCACGTAAACGTTTAATAACACTCAAACTCTCAAGTGAAATGACACTTTCGAGTCATTTTGTTATTTTTGATGAAACAGTGAGTGAGTTGTTAGGGGCGGGCGCTAAAATGGATGAGATGGACAAAGTGGCACATTTGCTGCAGACTCTACCTTCAACCTATAATGGTGTCATCACGGCAATCGAAACTTTGTCAGATGAAACTCTATCATTAGCGTTTGTAAAAAATAAATTGTTCGACTACGAGACCAAATTAAGAAATGAAAGTACTGATACAAGTAGTAAAGTCATGAAGGCAGCTGTAAGAAATAATAACAATTTTAATAATCGTAAAACGTTTGGATCTAGAAACACACGGCAAAAGATATTATTTAAGGGAAAAGCTAGAAGTAATATTAAATGCCATCACTGTGGCAAAGAAGGGCACATGAAAAAAGACTGTTACCAGTTTATAAGGTTAAATCAAAACAAAGAAAATTATAAACATAATAAACAAGCTCAGCTTGCAGCATCGGGCCACGGGTTCGCATTTATGATGCGGAAAATGAAAAAGAGTGATCAAATAAATAATGAACTCGGTTTTATACTCGATTCTGGTGCAACGGATCATTTGATCAATGATTACTCGCTGTACGCCGATTGCATCGAATTGGAGCAGCCAATTAAAATCGCTGTGGCAAAAGAAGGCGAGTTTTTATATGCCACTAAGCGTGGAATTATGCGGCTGCACAATGGACACAATATCACACTGGAGGATGTGCTCTACTGCAAGGAGGCAGCAGGAAACCTCATGTCTGTCAAGCGTCTGCAACAGGCAGGGATGTCAATTAAGTTTGACTGTGGTGGTGTCTCCATATCAAACGAGGGGGAACGTTGTGAGTTGCTGCGGACACCGCAACTCTACAGTTATACCCGATACTAAGTCAGTATGGCTCTCCTCCGGCAGACGCCGCTAATATTAAACGACACGACAAAGAGTGCGTGCGAGAGAGACAGAAAATCAGTCTGAGCGTGACGTAGGGCGCTGCGTAGGCACTAAAAATTTTTATTGTTGATGTGTGTACTGACGACATTTTTGGTTTGTTTACAGTGGCTGCTGTGGACTTGTGCAGTGGATTGTCAGGAGCGTCGTCAATAAATCCGTCCCCTTCAGCGCCTAATGCTCAAAGACTATAAGAGCTAGAGCAACGATGTTTTGGATCCAGACTTCTGTGATATGTCACTGCTCCAAAAATATTTCAAAACTTTGCCCCTCCCACTTCCGCCCCCACAAAGGGCGAAAATCTGTGGCATCCACAATTTTAAAGATACGAGAAAACCAAAAACGCAGAATCGTAGAGAATGACCATATCTTTTAGACTGCAGAATCTGAATTGGATCGTATTATTATTATAGTCAGCATCAAGAAAACAATTTCATTTTTTCTCGCCCTGTCTCTCTCTAACACACACGTAGCATAGGCGGCTTTGCTTAGAGTAAAACATTAGCGCCTAGATCTCAGAGACTATAAAAGCTAGAGCAACCAAATTTGGTATCCACACTCCTAATATATCGGACCGAGACGAGTTTGTTTCAAAATTTCGCCACACCCCCTTCCGCCCCCGCAAAGGATGCAGATCTGGGGATATTCATAAATCTCAGAGACTATTAAGGCTAGAGTAACCAAATTTGGTATCCGCACTCCTGTTAGATCTCACTATAAAACGTATATATCAAAACTTCGCCCCACCCCCTTCCGCCCACACAAAGGACGAAAATCTGTTGCATCCACAATATTGCAAATTCGAGTAAACTAAAAACGCAGAATCATAGAGAATGACCATATCTATCCGGTTGCCGAATCTGGATCAGATCGGATCATTTTTGTAGCCAAAAGCAAGAAATCAATTTTTAGTGACTACGCAGCGCCCGACGTCACGCTCAGACTGATTTTCTGTCTCTCTCGCACGCACTCTTTGTCGTGTCGTTTAATATTAGCGGCGTCTGCCGGAGGAGAGCCATACTGACTTAGTATCGGGTATAACTGTAGAGTTGCGGTGTCCGCAGCAACTCACAACGTTCCCCCTCGTTTTCTTTAAAGATTATTTATGTATTTCTTGATTACTTTTTGCTGCAACACCGGTCCACACACTTGAGATCACAAAAGAAGAGAGAGAGTCGACACTTCAAGTGTGACCAGACTAACTCATAATAATAATACCTAACATATCGATAATATTATTTAATGTTATTATTTGAATGTGGGAATAGGCGTATTCCAACACGCCCCCCTCAAAAATAACATTAATTATCAAAATCATAAAAATAAAAAATATAAAAAAGTTTTCATCATTAAATCAAAAAGGTACCATTCAATTGTTATTCTAATGTGGTTGGTGTGCATTCTGGGAAGTGTTATGTGATCTAGCATTTGCGTCTAAGGATACGGGGAAAACCCAGAAAAACCCGATCAGATCACTTTCAAATTAGATTAACATAAAATTAAATTACTTTAACAATTCATTGGTTCTTTTGGTTCAAATCAAAAAAAAAATTAAATATGAATTAATGTAATAAATTCGTTAATAAAGCTTCATGTTCATGTTTTCATTAAATTGGAATCATTCTTCTTGTAGTAGTCCTAATTTGTTCCGCAGTTCCGCAAATCTTCCAGCAGGTAGTGGCTTCGTGAAGATGTCAGCAAATTGGTTGTCTGTATTAATATACTCAAGAGAAATCTCATTAGTTTCTATCTGTTCTCTTGAAAAATGATATTTTATATCAATATGCTTTGCTCTTTTATGACATGAGGGATTATTTGCAATGCTAATACAGCCTTGGTTGTCTTCATAAATTTTAATGGGTCTGTCGAGTTTAAGATTAATACTATTTAGAAGAGACTTTAGCCATAAAGCTTCTCTTACAGCTTCAAATAGGGCCATATATTCAGCTTCAGTTGATGAAGCTGCCACTGAATTCTGTCTTTTTGTATTCCAACAAATTAAATTGGAATCGAACATTTTAAACAAATAACCCGTTGTACTTTTTCTATCAATCTCATTACTACCCCAATCGGAGTCTACATAGCCAACTAATGTATTTTCAAATGATGTATTCTTTTTAAATATAAGCTTCATATCAATAGTTCCCTTTAAATATCTAATAACCCTTTTTAAACATTGCCATAACTCAGCATTGTTCTTGCTACTATATCTACTCAAGATATTTACAGCGGTAGCTAAATCTGGTCGTGTACACAGCATTATGTACATTAAACAGCCAATAAGGTTACGACATGGAGCATTGCAGTCTTCATCTGAGTTAAGTAACTCATAATTTAGTTTATTTAGTAATGGAGTACTGACTGAATTGCAACTATCCATGTTAAATTTATTTAAAATTCTTTTTACATATGCAGCTTGACTCAAATATATTTTGTCTTCAAACATTTCTACTCTGATACCGATAAAATGTTTTATCTCATTTAAGTCAGTCATTCTAAATCTTTCGCTTAAATAATTTTTGAAATTATTCATTCTATCCATATCCCTTGTCGCTATTACTACATCATCAACTTATAATAATACATATATGTTTTTATACCCGATACTCAAAATGAGTATTGGGGTATATTAGATTTGTGGTAAAAGTGGATGTGTGTAACGTCCAGAAGGAATCGTTTCCGACCCCATAAAGTATATATATTCTTGATCAGCATCAATAGCCAAGTCGATTGAGCCATGTCTGTCTGTCCGTCCGTCCGTCTGTCCGTCTGTCCGTCCCCTTCAGCGCCTAATGCTCAAAGACTATAAGAGCTAGAGCAACGATGTTTTGGATCCAGACTTATGTGATATGTCACTGCTCCAAAAATATTTCAAAGCTTTGCCCCGCCCACTTCCGCCCCCACAAAGGGCGAAAATCTGTGGCATCCACAATTTCGACGATACGAGAAAACTAAAAACGCAGAATCGTAGAAGATGACTATATCTCCTAGAGTGCAAAATCTGAACCAGATCGTATAATTATTACAGCCAGAATCACGAAAACAATTTCACTCTTTCTCGCTCTGTCTCACTCTAACACACAGGTTTCATGGTCGGTTTTGCCAATTGCAAAATATGAGTTCAAGGATCTCAGAACCTATAAATGCCAGAGCAACCAAATTTGGTATCCACACTCCTGTGATATCGGACCTTGACCGTTTCCTGTCCAAATTTCGCCACACCCCCTTCCGCCCCCGCAAAGGACGAAAATCTGAGGCAACCACAAATCTCAGAGACTATTAAGGCTAGAGTAACCAAATTTGGTGCACACACTCCTTTAAGATGTCACTATAAAACGTATATCTCAGAATTTCGCCCCACCCCCATCCGCCCCCACAAAGGACGAAAATCTGTTGCATCCACAATATTGCAGATTTGAGAAAACTAAAAACGCAGAATCATAGATAATGACCATATCTATTAGATTGCTGAATTTGGATCAGATCGGATCGTTTTTGTAGCCAAAAGCAAGAATTCAATTTGCAGTGGCTACGCAGCGCCCGACGTCACGCTCAGACTGATTTTCTGTCTCTCTCGCACGCACTCTTTGTCGTGTCGTTTAATATTAGCGGCGCTGCCGGAGGAGAGCCATACTGACTTAGTATCGGGTATAACCGTAGAGTTGCGGTGTCCGCAGCAACTCACAACGTTCCCCCTCGTTCTTTATGTCACCTCTATCAAGAATATATATGCAACGATCCACGGGAGAGTTTACAAAATCGAATTCTTTCAATGCTTGCTCAAATACTTGAAACCAGCATCTAGCTGCTTGTTTGAGCCCATAAATGGCTTTGTTCAGTTTGCATACATGCCCAGCGCCGCATAATACGCCCTGAGGAGGCCGCATATATATCTCCTCACTTAATGTACCATTGAGGAAAGCTGTTTTAACATCCATCTGATGGACTTTCAAATGATAGTACGAACCTAAAACTGGCAATTCTAGCAACGGGAGCAAATGTTTCTTCATAGTCTACTTGGTACTATTAGATTGCTGAATTTGGATCAGATCGGATCGTTTTTGTAGCCAAAAGCAAGAATTCAATTTGCAGTGGCTACGCAGCGCCCGACGTCACGCTCAGACTGATTTTCTGTCTCTCTCGCACGCACTCTTTGTCGTGTCGTTTAATATTAGCGGCGCTGCCGGAGGAGAGCCATACTGACTTAGTATCGGGTATAACCGTAGAGTTGCGGTGTCCGCAGCAACTCACAACGTTCCCCCTCGTTCTTTATGTCACCTCTATCAAGAATATATATGCAACGATCCACGGGAGAGTTTACAAAATCGAATTCTTTCAATGCTTGCTCAAATACTTGAAACCAGCATCTAGCTGCTTGTTTGAGCCCATAAATGGCTTTGTTCAGTTTGCATACATGCCCAGCGCCGCATAATACGCCCTGAGGAGGCCGCATATATATCTCCTCACTTAATGTACCATTGAGGAAAGCTGTTTTAACATCCATCTGATGGACTTTCAAATGATAGTACGAACCTAAAACTGGCAATTCTAGCAACGGGAGCAAATGTTTCTTCATAGTCTACTTGGTACTTTTGAGTAAATCCTCTTGCAACCAGTCTAGCTTTGTATTTTATTGGGACTCCTAGTTCATTATATTTAATGGAAAATACCCATCTACTGTCTACAATATTTTTGTTTTCTGGCTTCTTTATAATTGTCCAGGTGTTATTAATTTCATGGGCATTTAACTCTGTATTTATTGCCTCCTCCCAATCAGATTTATCATTCCTAAAATTTATTTCATCAAAAGAATTTGGAACTTCATCAAACATTATATGGGCATTTAATATAAATTTGTTAAAGCTTTTATCATGTTCTTTATAAGACACCTTCGGCTTAGACTTTAACCTCTCACTTTTTCTACTAATTATATTAGTATCCTTATTTTCTTCACGACAATTATCTGGCTGATCAGCTTTTTCACAATCCTTACTCTCATTCGGGATATATAATTCCTTACTATCATTCAGGAAATCAGTTTTTCTTTTCCTACTTTCATTCGGAAAATTCAGCTTTTCGCATTCCTTACTTTCATTCAGGATTTCACATTCCGTACTATCATTCGGGAGATAAAACTGATCAGATTCCTTACTCTCATTCAGGAATTCTTGTTGACTTCTTTCCTTACTCTCTTTCGGGAAATCTGTTTCAAATTTTACTTCTCTAGAATAAAGCATATTAGTCTCGTCTACGACAACATCTCTTGCAACAATAACTTTTCCTTTAATGACATCCCACAATTTGAGTCCATTTTGTTCATACCCTATCAAGATAGCTTTGAATGATTTTTCATCAAATTTACCTTTTTTAATTTTCTTGTGCACATACACGGTTGAACCGAACACTCTTAAAAATTTTAAATGGGGCTTTCTATTGTGCCACAGCTCATATGGGGTCATTTTACAATCACCAAGTGCTTTGCTTGGAATTCTGTTGATTAGATATGTTGCAGTTAGCACAGCTTCACCCCAAAAACTTTTGTCTAATTTTGCACCATTTACCATAGCACGAGCTTTCTCTGTAATGGTTCTTATCATTCGCTCCGAAACACCATTCAACTGAGGTGTATGTGGCACTGTCAAATGATAACTTATTCCTTTATTAACGCAGAACTCACGAATTTCATTCGACAAGTATTCTCTACCGTTGTCAATGTACAAATTGACAATCTTGAAATTAAAACGAGGGGGAACGTTGTGAGTTGCTGCGGACACCGCAACTCTACAGTTATACCCGATACTAAGTCAGTATGGCTCTCCTCCGGCAGACGCCGCTAATATTAAACGACACGACAAAGAGTGCGTGCGAGAGAGACAGAAAATCAGTCTGAGCGTGACGTCGGGCGCTGCGTAGCCACTAAAAATTGATTTCTTGCTTTTGGCTACAAAAATGATCCGATCTGATCCAGATTCAGCAATCTGATAGATATGGTCATTATCTATGATTCTGCGTTTTTAGTTTTCTCGAATCTGCAATATTGTGGATGCAACAGATTTTCGTCCTTTGTGTGGGCGGAAGCGGGTGGGGCGAAATTTTGAGATATACGTTTTATAGTGAGATCTAACAGAAGTGCGAATACCAAATTTGGTTACTCTAGCTTTAATAGTCTCTGAGATTTGTGAATATCCCCAGATTTGCATTCTTTGCGGGGGCGGAAGGGGGTGTGGCGAAATTTTGAAACAAACTCGTCTCGGTCCGATATATTAGGAGTGTGTATACCAAATTTGGTTGCTCTAGCTTTTATAGTCTCTGAGATCTAGGCGCTAATGTTTTACTCTAAGCAAAGCCGCCTATGCTACGTGTGTGTTAGAGAGAGACAGGGCGAGAAAAAATGAAATTGTTTTCTTGATGCTGACTATAATAATAATACGATCCAATTCAGATTCTGCAGTCTAAAAGATATGGTCATTCTCTACGATTCTGCGTTTTTGGTTTTCTTGTATCTTTAAAATTGTGGATGCCACAGATTTTCGCCCTTTGTGGGGGCGGAAGTGGGCGGGGCAAAGTTTTGAAATATTTTTGTAGCAGTGACATATAACATAAGTCTGGATCCAAAACATCGTTGCTCTGGCTCTTATAGTCTTTGAGCATTAGGAGCTGAAGGGGACGGACAGACGGACGGACGGACAGACGGACAGACGGACGGACGCACAGACGGACAGACGGACAGACAGACATGGCTCAATCGACTCGGCTATTGATGCTGATCAAGAATATATATACTTTATGGGGTCGGAAACGATTCCTTCTGGACGTTACACACATCCACTTTTACCACAAATCTAATATACCCCAATACTCATTTTGAGTATCGGGTATAATGAGCCTCGCTCTTTGCTACAAAATCTTTAAATACATTGAATACATCTGATTTATATTTTAACAAATAGGTTACACAATAATGTGTAAATTGATCTACGAAGATCACAAAATAATTTTTATCGTCTAGTGTAACTGGTTTAATGGGGCCACATACATCTGAATGTATTACAAACAAGGGTCGTTTTATATAACTTTTATCTTTAGATTGCTTAAATGGCAACCTAGCCTGTTTCCCATTTAAACATGACTCACAAACTTCATCTGATATTTTTAAATTAACAAGAAGATTACTGTCATTAAATAAATTATTATTCTTTATTTCAAGCAATTTTGCATTGCTTATATGCCCCAACCTCTCATGCCATAATCGATAATTATTTTTGTTCCTAGCATCTACACTGTATGCTTGGAATTGGACTACAGGTATATCCAACATACCTGTATGTTTAACAACAATTACTCCATTTTTATACCCGATACTCAAAATGAGTATTGGGGTATATTAGATTTGTGGTAAAAGTGGATGTGTGTAACGTCCAGAAGGAATCGTTTCCGACCCCATAAAGTATATATATTCTTGATCAGCATCAATAGCCGAGTCGATTGAGCCATGTCTGTCTGTCCGTCCGTCCGTCTGTCCGTCCCCTTCAGCGCCTAATGCTCAAAGACTATAAGAGCTAGAGCAACGATGTTTTGGATCCAGACTTCTGTGATATGTCACTGCTCCAAAAATATTTCAAAACTTTGCCCCGCCCACTTCCGCTCCCACAAAGGGCGAAAATCTGTGGCATCCACAATTTTAAAGATACGAGAAAACCAAAAACGCAGAATCGTAGAGAATGACGATATCTTTTAGACTGCGGAATCTGAATTGGATCGTATTATTATTATAGCCAGCATCAAGAAAACAATTTCATTTTTTCTCGCCCTGTCTCTCTCTAACACACAAGTAGCATAGGCGGCTTTGCTTAGAGTAAAACATTAGCGCCTAGATCTCAGAGACTATAAAAGCTAGAGCAACCAAATTTGGTATCCACACTCCTAATATATCGGACCGAGACGAGTTTGTTTCAAAATTTCGCCACACCCCCTTCCGCCCCCGCAAAGAATGCAGATCTGGGGATATTCATAAATCTCAGAGACTATTAAGGCTAGAGTAACCAAATTTGGTATCCGCACTCCTGTTAGATCTCACTATAAAACGTATATCTCAAAACTTCGCCCCACCCCCTTCCGCCCACACAAAGGACGAAAATCTGTTGCATCCACAATATTGCAGATTCGAGAAAACTAAAAACGCAGAATCATAGATAATGACCATATCTATCAGATTGCTTAATCTGGATCAGATCGGATCATTTTTGTAGCCAAAAGCAAGAAATCAATTTTTAGTGGCTACGCAGCGCCCGACGTCACGCTCAGACTGATTTTCTGTCTCTCTCGCACGCACTCTTTGTCGTGTCGTTTAATATTAGCGGCGTCTGCCGGAGGAGAGCCATACTGACTTAGTATCGGGTATAACTGTAGAGTTGCGGTGTCCGCAGCAACTCACAACGTTCCCCCTCGTTTTAATTTCAAGATTGTCAATTTGTACATTGACAACGGTAGAGAATACTTGTCGAATGAAATGCGTGAGTTCTGCGTTAATAAAGGAATAAGTTATCATTTGACAGTGCCACATACACCTCAGTTGAATGGTGTTTCGGAGCGAATGATAAGAACCATTACAGAGAAAGCTCGTGCTATGGTAAATGGTGCAAAATTAGACAAAAGTTTTTGGGGTGAAGCTGTGCTAACTGCAACATATCTAATCAACAGAATTCCAAGCAAAGCACTTGGTGATTGTAAAATGACCTTATATGAGCTGTGGCACAATAGAAAGCCCAATTTAAAATTTTTAAGAGTGTTCGGTTCAACCGTGTATGTGCACAACAAAATTAAAAAAGGTAAATTTGATGAAAAATCATTCAAAGCTATCTTGATAGGGTATGAACAAAATGGACTCAAATTGTGGGATGTCATTAAAGGAAAAGTTATTGTTGCAAGAGATGTTGTCGTAGACGAGACTAATATGCTTTATTCTAGAGAAGTAAAATTTGAAACAGATTTCCCGAAAGAGAGTAAGGAAAGAAGTCAACAAGAATTCCTGAATGAGAGTAAGGAATCTGATCAGTTTTATCTCCCGAATGATAGTACGGAATGTGAAATCCTGAATGAAAGTAAGGAATGCGAAAAGCTGAATTTTCCGAATGAAAGTAGGAAAAGAAAAACTGATTTCCTGAATGATAGTAAGGAATTATATATCCCGAATGAGAGTAAGGATTGTGAAAAAGCTGATCAGCCAGATAATTGTCGTGAAGAAAATAAGGATACTAATATAATTAGTAGAAAAAGTGAGAGGTTAAAGTCTAAGCCGAAGGTGTCTTATAAAGAACATGATAAAAGCTTTAACAAATTTATATTAAATGCCCATATAATGTTTGATGAAGTTCCAAATTCTTTTGATGAAATAAATTTTAGGAATGATAAATCTGATTGGGAGGAGGCAATAAATACAGAGTTTGTTAAAGTTATTTTATTTGTAAGACAGCAGAATATCAGTATACAGAATTATATGTGCTTCCGAGTAACATACGCAAGAGAGAGACACCGAAAAGGGAACATCGATATACAGAACATCGATATGAGAACATCGATATGCAGCAGGGCACATGCGCAGTGTTGTTACAGATCAATATCTAATTATCGTGGCGGTCACTTTGAACACTCCTCCTCAACACAACGCATGTTTACAAACTTTAAATATACTTAACTAATATTCAATAACATGTCAAGCACTTATAAACGATCTTTTAAACCAAATGCGAATACAAATTTATGGTGCTTAACCTTGGCTAAGTTCTTTGTGAGGACATCTGCTATCATCTCATCGGTTGGCAGATATGCAATGTTGACTTCACCTCTCTTGAGAACCTCTCGAATATGATGTATCTTGACGTCGATGTGCTTTGTACGTGCATGAAACATGGGGTTTCTAGCAAGCTGCTGTGCTCCAATGTTGTCGCCGTACATCTGAATAGCTGACTCCTTGGATATCAGCTTTAAGTCAATCAGTAGGCTGCGAAAGTATATCGCCTCTTTTGCTGCAGATGATAAGGCTATGTACTCTGCCTCCGTGGAACTGAGGGCAACCGTCGATTGCTTTCTTGACTGCCAAGAAACCGCTCCTCCTGCCAACATGCATACATAGCCAGTGAATGACTTTCGGTTCGTCATATCACTTGCCCAATCTGCATCAACAAAACACTCAATTGCCTTTCCTTGCTTTGTGTAGCATATCTCCCAGTCGATAGTTTTTGCCAAATATCGAAGGATGTGCTTGGCTGCCGCTTCATGCTCGGAATGAGGATCCTTGTTACGTTGTGCTAATTTGTTCACCGAATGCGCAATGTCTGGACGAGTCATAACAGCAAGATAAGATAACTCTCCAATTAGCTTTTGGAACGATGTGATGTCGACCCTGCGGCAATCCTCTTTGTTGCATGCCACCTGGTAACCAGCTTCAAGAGGCGTGGACGTCTGTCGACAATCTTTCAAATTGTACTGTTCGAGCAACTCTCTAATATATTTCCGTTGGCTGATTGAAATCGCACCCGTACTGCCTTCACGTTTCACCTCAATACCTAAAAAGTATTGCATAGGCCCGATGTCAACCACATCAAATTCTGCTGCGATCTTTATCTTGATATCAGATATATCATCTAGGTCCTTACACGCCAAAATAATGTCATCTACGTAGACAGCTATTAGACACATATTTTTACCTGGCTTACGATACAGACAGGGTTCGTTGACAGTTGGTATAAAACCAATGCGTCTCAGCGTTGCATCCAACGTAGAGTTCCACACTCTTCCTGATTGTTTTAGGCCATATATACTTTTGTGAAGCCTCAAAACGTGATTTGGGTGAACTTCGCTGATGAAGCCCTCAGGTTGTCTCATAAAAACCTCATCTTCCAATTCGCCGTTGAGATACGCCGTGACAACATCCATTTGATGTAGGTGGAGACCATGTTCGACTGCAAGTGCAATTATCAACCTGATAGTTGCGTGGCGTACAACTGGTGCAAATGTTTCCTTGTAGTCGATCCCGTAGCGTTGGCTACAACCTTTCGCCACCAGACGTGATTTGAGCCTGTTCACGCTTCCATCCGGATTGGACTTAACTGCGTAAACCCATCTGCATCCAATGGACTTTTTCCCGCTAGGAAATTTAGTAAGCGACCACGTGCCGTTCTTCACGAGAGATTCGTACTCGTCCTTCATTGATGCTTTCCATATCTCGCCTTCAGTAGACCGTTCAGCTTGTGCGTAGTTTTGTGGAACTTGTACGTCTGCTGCCAGTATCGCATTGAGCATATGATACTGCTTCCTTGGTCGTCCTGGTTTGCCCGTCCGTACTATGGTTGGGCGTCCTGGTTCTCTTATTGGTTCTGGAATTACAAGAATGTCATTACTAGACCTAATCTACTCCTGATTTTCTGGCTCATTTTCTGGATCTTTAAATTGCTCGCTATCCATTTCGGGTTCAGCGTTCTGGTTTTGTTGAACCTCAATTGATGCTATGTCATTGGAACATGATGCATCTAGTTTGCCCCCTTCAGGTTCTACAAAAATGACATCCCTACTCTCTACGAGTTTCCTGGTTTCTTTACTGACCAAACGGTATGCTTTGGCCGTATCCGAGTAGCCCACCATTATATACTCTAAGCCTATCTGTGCGAACTTTGATTTCTTTGTTTTATCTAGAGCTATCGCTACTGAGCCAAAAACTCTTAAATGCGATACCACTGGCTTTCGACCTGTCCATATTTCAAAAGGTGTCACCCCGCTCAAGCAGCTGCTTGCCACTCTATTTCGCAAATACGTGGCAGTTCGAATCGCTTCTGCCCAATAGCATTCACTCAACCCAGCATGCAGCAGCATACTTCTTGCCATTTCTACCAATGTTCTGTTGGCCCTTTCTGCAACTCCGTTTTGTTGAGGTGTATATGGCACTGTTAAGTTTCGCTTTATTCCATTTTGGTTTAGGTAATTGTCAAAAACGCTTGATATGTATTCTCGGCCATTGTCGCTTTGTAAAACCTTGACTTTTCTCCCAGTTTGGCACTCAACTTGACTCTTAAATTCTTTAAAAGCCTCGAAAACCTGATCTTTGGTTTTTAGGAAACTTACTGATACATATCTTGAACAATCATCAATAAATGTGGCGAAATATCGATTGCCTCCCATTGACTGCTTTTGGACCGCATACATCAGTATGTATTAAGTCTAGAACGCCCTTTGACCTGTTTGTGCTCGATTGAAATGGTTGCACGCAAATTTTACTTTTTGCGCATGTTGCACACACTTGTTTTGGCTTGTATATGCCCTTGAGACCTATTACCATCTCCTTGTTAACCATTTCCTTTAATGCGTCAAAATGTACATGTCCGAACCTATTGTGCCATTTGAATGCATCTGCCTCAACATTTACAATGTTCATACACTTTTCCTGATTGTCCTGAACCATAAACAATCCATTTTCCAGATGTGCCTTTATAACTATTTTTCCGTTTTCAAAAATCATCGCTTGATTTTTCTCAAACACAACTTTTTTTCCATGTTTTAATAGTTTTGTGACCGATATAAAATTGTACTGCAAATCTGGTACCAAGATAACATTTTCCATCGTAACGGATCTATCACCGAACTTTACTTGAACAGTTCCATGCCCTTCAGCAATAAGTGATTTACCGCCGGCTAAAAATAGTTTTTGATTATCTTCCGTGAACGACACAAAGCGTTCCTTGTCACAACATAGATGCGCCGTTGCGCCACTGTCTATGCACCATGCATTTAACATCTGGTCATTCGGCTTAGCTAAACTTAGGATTGGTACATATTTTTCTGGTTCCACTTTGTCATATTCGGTTACGTAAAGCATTGTACCCAATCTTTCCCCGCTTTTACTGTTTGCGCCCTTGTTGTTTGCTTCTTCCTGCTTGCTTTTAGCACGGCATTCCGATTTAAAATGGCCTTCCTTTCCGCACTTAAAACACTTTTTGCCCTTCTTAAAGTTTTTCTTAAAATTGTTGTTGTCATAACTGACGTGTAGTTCCGCGCTACTTGTAATTTCCTTGCTAATGCTATCTTCCTGCCTATTCGCTTCTTCAGAAATTTTTATTTTTAGCATGCTCAAGCTCGGCAAATCATCTCGCGTCTCAATCGCAACAACAAAACTTTCATACGATTTAGGCAAACCATTTAGCAACACAACTGATAAGATCTTTTCATCAACCTTTATGTTGACCTCTGCTAAAGCCTCGTGTACCACCTGGAATTTCCGCAAATATTCCTGTGCACTTATACCATCCGACATTTTTAACGTCAACAATTGTTTAATTAAAAACACTACCCTTGCTGGTCCGCTTGGCCTGTGAATTTTATTTAGCTTTTGCCATGCCTGTGACGACGATACACAATTTTTAATATTGTTTAGTTGGGTCGATTTAACACAAAGTAAAATTGACGCCAACGCCTTTTGATCCTTTAGTTCAAAAGCTGCACGTTGCTCACTTGTTGCACTTTCACTAAGCTCAATTTTACCACTGACGATTGGCCACAAATCATTTTGTATGAGAACACTTCTCATCAAAACTTCCCATGTGCTATAATTGTTTTCGTCCAGTTTCTCAATATTGAAATTCATATTTCCACTCATTTTTTATACTTATTGTCCCACAGTGCAAAATTTGTAACTGTCGATCGTCTCATGCACAAAGCAACTACGACGACAATACTGTTGTCCGTGTCTTTCTTTTGTTTTTTTTTCGTTTTCTTTTAAGTATCCCCCCGAGTTGCTATTTACACACACACACTCGCGATTTTCTATGCCTTGGTATACACACTTTTGGGTATACACACTCGCCGTTTTGTGCGGCTTGGCATACGCACTTTTTGGTATACACACTTGAGTCTCCGTTCGCTTTTGTGTTTCTTGATCCGTTGGGACTGCTTTATTTTGGACTTTAAACCACGGCAACGGTCCGATTCGCTGCAAAATTCGAATCAAAAAACACAATGCGAATCTCCGTTGAATTTGTTCAACTTGTTCTTTTGCCTTTCTATGTACACACATAACCCCAATGAGTCTATGCCATTTTTTTAGCACTGCTTTTCACTAAGCACCAAACAATGTTTATTGTTTCTCACTGTTTCTGTTTTATACTGTTTCTGGGTGAATTGGTGTCTGGGCCCATAACCTGTTAAAGTTATTTTATTTGTAAGACAGCAGAATATCAGTATACAGAATTATATGTGCTTCCGAGTAACATACGCAAGAGAGAGACACCGAAAAGGGAACATCGATATACAGAACATCGATATGAGAACATCGATATGCAGCAGGGCACATGCGCAGTGTTGTTACAGATCAATATCTAATTATCGTGGTGGTCACTTTGAACAGAGTTAAATGCCCATGAAATTAATAACACCTGGACAATTATAAAGAAGCCAGAAAACAAAAATATTGTAGACAGTAGATGGGTATTTTCCATTAAATATAATGAACTAGGAGTCCCAATAAAATACAAAGCTAGACTGGTTGCAAGAGGATTTACTGAAAAGTACCAAGTAGACTATGAAGAAACATTTGCTCCCGTTGCTAGAATTGCCAGTTTTAGGTTCGTACTATCATTTGAAAGTCCATCAGATGGATGTTAAAACAGCTTTCCTCAATGGTACATTAAGTGAGGAGATATATATGCGGCCTCCTCAGGGCGTATTATGCGGCGCTGGGCATGTATGTAAACTGAACAAAGCCATTTATGGGCTCAAACAAGCAGCTAGATGCTGGTTTCAAGTATTTGAGCAAGCATTGAAAGAATTCGATTTTGTAAACTCTCCCGTGGATCGTTGCATATATATTCTTGATAGAGGTGACATAAAGAAAAACATATATGTATTATTATAAGTTGATGATGTAGTAATAGCGACAAGGGATATGGATAGAATGAATAATTTCAAAAATTATTTAAGCGAAAGATTTAGAATGACTGACTTAAATGAGATAAAACATTTTATCGGTATCAGAGTAGAAATGTTTGAAGACAAAATATATTTGAGTCAAGCTGCATATGTAAAAAGAATTTTAAATAAATTTAACATGGATAGTTGCAATTCAGTCAGTACTCCATTACTAAATAAATTAAATTATGAGTTACTTAACTCAGATGAAGACTGCAATGCTCCATGTCGTAACCTTATTGGCTGTTTAATGTACATAATGCTGTGTACACGACCAGATTTAGCTACCGCTGTAAATATCTTGAGTAGATATAGTAGCAAGAACAATGCTGAGTTATGGCAATGTTTAAAAAGGGTTATTAGATATTAAAAGGGAACTATTGATATGAAGCTTATATTTAAAAAGAATACATCATTTGAAAATACATTAGTTGGCTATGTAGACTCCGATTGGGGTAGTAATGAGATTGATAGAAAAAGTACAACGGGTTATTTGTTTAAAATGTTCGATTCCAATTTAATTTGTTGGAATACAAAACGAGGGGGAACGTTGTGAGTTGCTGCGGACACCGCAACTCTAAGGTTATACCCGATACTAAGTCAGTATGGCTCTCCTCCGGCAGACGCCGCTAATATTTAACGACACGACAAAGAGTGCGTGCGAGAGAGACAGAAAATCAGTCTGAGCGTGACGTCGGGCGCTGCGTAGCCACTGCAAATTGATTTGTTCCTTTTGGCTAAAAAAATGGTCTGATCTGATCCAGATTCAGCAATCTAATAGATATGGTCATTATCTATGATTCTGCGTTTTTAGTTTTCTCAAATCTGCAATATTGTGGATGCAACAGATTTTCGTCCTTTGTGGGGGCGGATGGGGGTGGGGCGAAATTCTGAGATATACGTTTTATAGTGACATCTTAAAGGACTGTGTGCACCAAATTTGGTTACTCTAGCCTTAATAGTCTCTGAGATTTGTGGTTGCCTCAGATTTTCGTCCTTTGCGGGGGCGGAAGGGGGTGTGGCGAAATTTGGACAGGAAACGGTCAAGGTCCGATATCACAGGATAGTGGATACCAAATTTGGTTGCTCTGGCTTTTATAGGTTCTGAGATCCTTGAACTCATATTTTGCAATTGGCAAAACCGACCATGAAACCTGTGTGTTAGAGTGAGACAGAGCGAGAAAGAGTGAAATTGTTTTCGTGATTCTGGCTATAATAATTATACGATCTGGTTCAGATTTTGCACTCTAGAAGATATAGTCATCTTCTACGATTCTGCGTTTTTAGTTTTCTCGTATCGTCGAAATTGTGGATGCCACAGATTTTCGCCCTTTGTGGGGGCGGAAGTGGGCGGGGCAAAGTTTTGAAATATTTTTGGAGCAGTGACATATCACAGAAGTCTGGATCCAAAACATCGTTGCTCTAGCTCTTATAGTCTTTGAGCATTAGGCGCTGAAGGGGACGGACAGACGGACAGACGGACAGACGGACGGACGGACAGACAGACAGGGCTCAATCGACTCGGCTATTGATGCTGATCAAGAATATATATACTTTATAGGGTCGGAAACGATTCCTTCTGGACGTTACACACATCCACTTTTACCACAAATCTAATATATCCCCAATACTCATTTTGAGTATCGGGTATAAAAAAGACAGAATTCAGTGGCAGCTTCATCAACTGAAGCTGAATATATGGCCCTATTTGAAGCTGTAAGAGAAGTGTACGAGCTAAGTCCCTCCAACAGTTTTCCAGTGGAATCCGTCTACACAATTCAGACCTTCCTTAATCCGCTCGATGTAGTTCCTTGCTCGTTCGTTTTATTTCGTATATATCTCTTAAATCTAGTGATCAGAATTCAGATCGTTTTGGCTCGATACTATTGATACTACCGATTGCGCTTCTTTATATGTACATAATGTAACGCGCCAACTTCAAATTAATTCACAATTTTAGTACTATTTACATATTAATTCAAATCTTCAAATTGTTAACCTTTATAACGTAATTTAATCCTATATTCTATTAAGGGGCGTCAACATTCTCCCCACCTTGGAAGCTCCTTCCAACATTAAGTTCATCGGCATCTGTAGGCAGCGGGCAGAGCTTATGTACGTTGCGCTTAAATAATCCAGTCTTGGTCCTGAGTGTTACAACCCGAACTGCACCATCAGCTCCTGGGTGTAACTCTGCAACTCTTCCCAGCAGCCATTGTCCGGGCGGAGCGTTGTCTTCCGCAATAAGGACCAGTGTACCAAGTTGAATGTTGTTGGCTACAGGCTCCACTTTGTCCGCTTCTGCAGCAACGTCAAATATTCCGCCGACCAGCGGTGCCAGAACATGTGGTGTACCATTAGAATGCGTTTCCAATGGTTGCTCATGGACAGTTTCAACAGTGCGTCGTCTACTGGTTCTACTAACGCGTTCAGGGGTCGGCCAACCAAGAAATGACCGGGAGTTAGCGCCTCGAAGTCATTCGGGTCCGATGACAAGGGATGCAGAGGTCTAGAATTCATCACCGCTTCTACTTGTGTGATGGCAGTCGCAAGATCTTCGTAGTTAAGTGCTGTGCTGTTGGTGCATTTCACCAGCAGCTGTTTGGCCACCTTCACGGCGCTCTCCCATAATCCTCCAAAGTGAGGGGAGCGTGGGGGGATGAAGTGAAACCTGACTCCTCGCTGGCTGCATTCGTCGTCAATGAGCTTCTGACTTGGCGAGTCGAAAGCTCTGTTGAGCTCTCGTGACGCACCTACAAAATTGGTGGCGTTGTCGCAATATAGGTCAGAGCTCAATCCACGTCTTGCAAAGAACCGTTTTAACGCCGCGATGAACGCATTTGAGCTTAAGTCCGACACGATCTCTATATGGCAGGCCTTTGTTGCAAAGCATACAAATGTGCACAGATACACCTTTACTGGGCGTTTTCCTCGCATGTGAAAGTGCATCCATATTGGTCCAGCAAAGTCCAGTCCAGCGCGCTCGAAGGGGTAGATATTGCCTCGCACTCGGTTAGCTGGCAGCGCTCCCATCAGCTGTGTTGCAGCGAGCGGCCGACGACGAAAGCATGGTATGCAGCCACGGATCACCCTGCGGGCAAGTTTCCTGCAATTGATTACCCAATATCTCTGTCGCAAAAAGGCACATAGCGATTGTGCCCCGGCATGTAAATTCTTTCGATGTGTGAGTTCAACAAGCGCCTCTACCACTTTATGGTTGCTCGGCATTAAGATGGGATGCCTTGTGTCAAATGGCAATTCGGCATTGGACAACCTTCCGCCGACTCGAATAATAGCTATTCCCTCTTCCTCTTGTAAAAACGGGCTTAAACTCTGAATTCTCGCTGATTTGATCACCTTTCCCTCTTTAAGCTTAATGAATTCCTCATGCAAGCTCAACTGCTGCACATTATACACAATATAGCGCAATCCGCCCTCCATTTCAGCTGCAGTAAGGTTGCCTGTTTCATTTGAGTTTGATCTCAACGATATTCTACGCCAGCGAAAAATATAGCTAAAAACTCGCTGCAATTTGAGGAAATCATTTGCAAATTTGCATCTCCCCACGACATCTAACTTCTCATTACTTTCTACCTTTCCAACTGTCAGCGAGAACTTACATTTCCTCTCCTCTGGAACTGTTTGTATTTCCTCACTCCAATTAAATTTGGTCCAGTCATCTGCTGCGTCCATTAAAAATTCTGGACCGTTCCACCACATCGTTGACTGGCTCAATTCGTTTACCAATAATCCCCTAGATACAATATCTGCAGGGTTTGATTTGGTGTCGACCTTGAACCAATCCTGTACCTGTGTGAGCTCTTGTATTTGAGCCACCCTATTGGCAACGACGGTGGTCCATCGACTAGCATGTGACGACAGCCAATTTAACACAATTGTGGAGTCCGTGAAATAGTTAACCTTCTCTACTGGTATGTGAAGACAGGCGCATACCTTTGCCATTAGCTTGGCCACTAACAATGCCCCTTGTAACTCTAAGCGTGGCAATGATGTTACCCTAACTGGGGCTACTTTGGACTTGGCCGTTACCAGTCGCACCGAAATTCCTCCCCCTTCATCCCTAACACGAGCATAAATTACGCCGCCGTAAGCTCTGTTGGATGCATCAGAGAAGCCAAACAGTTGCAAAGTGCATGGGTCGGCCGTAATTGGGATTGAGGATCGCGGAATTGAAATTTTGTCAATTAGTTTCATTTCTTCTCTATATCGAAGCCATTGAGTTGCGTAGCTTGCTGGTAACTCCTCGTCCCAATCCTGCTTTAGAAGCCAAAGTTCCTGAACAAAGATCTTGCCCAAGATCAGCAAGGGACTCAAGAACCCTAACGGATCAAACACCTGAGCCAATTCGGACAGCACTGATCGCTTCGTGGCGATTGCGGAGACCTTTATGTTAAAGCAAAATTGGAATTTGTCCTCTAGACTTGACCAATATATCCCCAAAGTTTTAGCTGCGTCCTCTGTTTTTAGCATCAGGGGCTCTACGCTGGTGTTGTTGTCCATTCCTTGATAATTGCTGCGCCATTTGTGCAGCTCGAACTTTCCTAGCCCTAATAATTCGGTCACTTGTTCTTTCAACTTTGTTAGTTCCTCTTTTGATTCGGCTCCACACAGCATATCATCCATATAGAAACTTCGCTTTACTGCCTCTCTAGCTAACGGAAACTTTTCCGCGTACCTATCGACCAAGTAATAGAGGCAACGTACTGCCAGGAACGGCGCCGAATTTGTTCCATAAGTGACCGTGTTTAGGCGTAGCACCTGGATAGGATCCGAAACGTTGCATCGCCATAGAATGCATTGATAGTTTCTATGTGGTTCCGCAACCAATATTTGACGGTACATTTTCTTTATGTCGGCCGTAAGGGCGTATCTATAGAAACGGAACCTGGTCAAAGTCTCGAACAGATCTGGCTGCAACGTTGGACCAACCAAAGTTGCGTCGTTCAGTGACCTGCCGTTGCTAGATCTACATGAGGCATCAAATACGACCCGTAACTTGGTCGTCAAACTCTCTGGGCGAATAACCGGATGATGTGGCATGAAGTATTCGACCTTTTCTTGTCCGGCGGGCTCTATTGCCGTTAAATGCCCTAACTGGCGATATTCTTCAATAAATTGAACATATTGTTCCTTCAGCGCTTGGCTACGATTTAACCTCTTCTCTAAATTCAAGAACCTGGTAAGTGCGATTTGATAAGTTTCGCCTAACTCAACTTTAGGATTCTTAAAGGGCAGAGCTACCACTAAATGTCCTGAGGCCTCCTGCTTAACATGCGTCACAAAACAATCTTCGCACTGTTTTTCTTCCTCAGTGAACTTATCTACTGTTTCAGGGACTTCTTCACACTTCCAAAACCTTTGTACGAGCTCTTGCAGCTGATCATTTTTTGACCCCTTTCGTTCAATGTCAGTTGCTAACAGTGCAACTTCAGAAGATTTCGTGAATTCACCTACGACGACCCAGCATAACAGAGACTTTTGAAGCCTTGGAAGGTGTGCTCCTAGTTTAATTTGCCCTGCTACAATTAGCTTGAAAAACAATGTGACTCCAACTAGCATGTCAATATCTTCCCCGGACTGAAATGTAGGGTCGGCCAGCGTAACTCCCTTGGGTGGAACCCACTCCGAACAAATTCCTGAGCTTGTTGGGTTATACTGAGTTATTTCCTTCAGCACACAGAAGTCCTCGGTAGCCATATATCTGGTGACTCTAGATTTAAAAGTCGCTTGCACCTCTCCCATAACTTGAGATGTTGCATTTCCAATACCACTGAGTTGTATGACTGAGTCGCGCATTTCTAGGCCCAGGGCCGAGACTATCCTAGCCGTCAGAAAATTTAATTGACTACCGGAATCTAACACGCACCTGCAATTGCGATATCCTCCGTCTATAGCTTTGATGTGAACTACAGCGGTCGCAAGAAAGTTGGTGGATGATCTAGACAATAGGGAGCTATGCAGTGACTTTGGCTCTTGCAACTCCTGCCCTTTGAGCCCCGGCTCCTTGGCAACAATAGGTATCTCTCGATGCAGAAGTTCATGATGCGGCTTGCTGCAAATCCTACAACGCGGACCATTACAGTTTCTAGTTGTATGTCGCTTGCTAAAACAAATCAGGCACAGCGAATGCTTCTTCGCCTCATGGTAACGTTGTACTGGTGATAGTTCGTTAAACCTTTGACACCCTTTCAATCCATGGGTCCCAGGACAAACGTAGCAGCCATTGCTGCCTATTGTTGCAGCTAAGGTCGCATTTTTCATCTCACCTTTACCACTGGGTCGGGCTCCATTGCCTCGCCGAACTTCCCTATTTGCCATATTGACTCCTCTGTTTATCAGAAACTGCGATAACAATGACCACGACGGTAACTTTTGGCAATCCCACTCAACTTCCCACCTATCCATTGTATCTTCATCAAGCTTTGTGCGAATCAGATGGAAAATTACTGCATCCAGAATCTCCTTATCGTCGCTTAATGAGTTGAGTGCTACTAATTGGGCATTTACATTGTCTACCAGCACTCTCAGTCCCTCTGAGTCGGGTCTCTTTAGCCGCCTTAAGTTGAATAGCTCCTGTACATGTGATTGCAGAATAATTGCCTTATTTTCATAGCGATCTTTCAATAATCGTAGTGCCTTGCGATAATTAGGCCCTGTTAATTCCAAACCCTCAATCGCACTTAACGGTCCAGCTCCTAACGCTGATCTCAAATGAATAAATTTAGACAACTCATCCAATTCAGAGATTCTATTAGAGTAGCAAAGGTGTTGTACCAGCTGGTCCATTCCGTAAACTTTCCAGCGAACTCAGGCAGCTTTAGCTTGGGAAGTCTCGATGAACGAGACACCTGTGTGCTATTTAGAAGATCACCTACATTGGACTGCCGCCGTCCCCTATGTCCAAGACAGCTTAGTAACTTGGCCTTTAATTCGCAATAAACCTCCTCAGCTTCATAGCGGCTTTCATATTCGCTGGCGTCCTCGCTATCGTGTTCAATTTTAGCCTGAATGTTGCAGAACTGATTAAAGTTTGTCTCAATTAGACTTAACCTGGCTTCCAGTTCCGCAGCCGTCATGGAGTCGCTATTTTTTTCGATATAGACCTTGTTACGGACAAAGGAATTCATTAACGCCGTTCGAGAAGTGAGCACCTCCGCATCTTTACCCTTTCTAGGTGCCATTTGCACTGACTATTTACACCGGTTTTACCCGTGACAATTTAACAATAAAAAATACTCAATATTGGCATGAGTAAGTAACCCGGTACCAAGTTTAGCCACTCTATTCAATAATCGGCTAACTTTAAATTCTCACTACACTGCCCAATTCAATAATTGATCAACAATTAACCACTGTGCGCCACTGTACCAAAATGTGTACTTGCGCCCCAACGAACCGGCAGGCAAAGAAGAAACGACTACAAAGTTAAATCAATGTCAAATAGCAATTAAGTGCCGGCTTGTAACTGCATATATATGCAAGTATGTATGTGCCTTGCTTCAACGTACAGCAGTGCACGCAATAGGCTGTATGTGTGTATGCAGATACCTAAGCGCTCAAGCTAACTGTAATTGTAATCTGCTTTCTACACGAGACCCCGCTTACAGAACAATTAAAGCGCAGAAGTCTCAAAGCCGCGACCACTTGACACTAACACAATTGTATTGTTTTAAGATTATTCACACACATCGAATTGGAACTAAACATGCCTGCAAGAAATATTAGATGCTCAAAGCAGTTCACACTCACAATTCGATACCGAAGCCGCTGTCGCACTCGCCGTCAGCCAGACTCAGGGTGAAATATTTATTGAGTTCCAGTCGTGAACTCCATCCGGTAATTGAACCTTCTCCAAAGGTCCCTGCTCGGGCGCCAAATGTACGAGCTAAGTCCCTCCAACAGTTTTCCAGTGGAATCCGTCTACACAATTCGGACCTTCCTTAATCCGCTCGATGTAGTTCCTTGCTCGTTCGTTTTATTTCGTATATATCTCTTAAATCTAGTGATCAGAATTCAGATCGTTTTGGCTCGATACTATTGATACTACCGATTGCGCTTCTTTATATGTACATAATGTAACGCGCCAACTTCAAATTAATTCACAATTTTAGTACTATTTACATATTAATTCAAATCTTCAAATTGTTAACCTTTATAACGTAATTTAATCCTATATTCTATTAAGGGGCGTCAACAAGAAGCTTTATGGCTAAAGTCTCTTCTAAATAGTATTAATCTTAAACTCGACAGACCCATTAAAATTTATGAAGACAACCAAGGCTGTATTAGCATTGCAAATAATCCCTCATGTCATAAAAGAGCAAAGCATATTGATATAAAATATCATTTTTCAAGAGAACAGATAGAAACTAATGAGATTTCTCTTGAGTATATTAATACAGACAACCAACTTGCTGACATCTTCACGAAGCCACTACCTGCTGGAAGATTTGCGGAACTGCGGAACAAATTAGGACTACTACAAGAAGAATGATTCCAATTTAATGAAAACATGAACATGAAGCTTTATTAACGAATTTATTACATTAATTCATATTTAATTTTTTTTTTGATTTGAACCAAAAGAACCAATGAATTGTTAAAGTAATTTAATTTTATGTTAATCTAATTTGAAAGTGATCTGATCGGGTTTTTCTGGGTTTTCCCCGTATCCTTAGACGCAAATGCTAGATCACATAACACTTCCCAGAATGCACACCAACCACATTAGAATAACAATTGAATGGTACCTTTTTGATTTAATGATGAAAACTTTTTTTATATTTTTTATTTTTATGATTTTGATAATTAATGTTATTTTTGAGGGGGGCGTGTTGGAATACGCCTATTCCCACATTCAAATAATAACATTAAATAATATTATCGATATGTTAGGTATTATTATTATGAGTTAGTCTGGTCACACTTGAAGTGTCGACTCTCTCTCTTCTTTTGTGATCTCAAGTGTGTGGACCGGTGTTGCAGCAAAAAGTAATCAAGAAATACATAAATAATCTTTAAAGAAAACGTGGGGGAACGTTGTGAGTTGCTGCGGACACCGCAACTCTACAGTTATACCCGATACTAAGTCAGTATGGCTCTCCTCCGGCAGACGCCGCTAATATTAAACGACACGACAAAGAGTGCGTGCGAGAGAGACAGAAAATCAGTCTGAGCGTGACGTCGGGCGCTGCGTAGCCACTAAAAATTGATTTCTTGCTTTTGGCTACAAAAATGATCCGATCTGATCCAGATTCAGCAATCTGATAGATATGGTCATTATCTATGATTCTGCGTTTTTAGTTTTCTCAAATCTGCAATATTGTGGATGCAACAGATTTTCGTCCTTTGTGTGGGCGGAAGGGGGTGGGGCGAAATTCGGAGATATACGTTTTATAGTGAGATCTAACAGAAGTGCGGATACCAAATTTGGTTACTCTAGCCTTAATAGTCTCTGAGATTTGTGGTTGCCCCAGATTTTCGTCCTTTGCGGGGGGCGGAAGGGGGTGTGGCGAAATTATTGTGTAAGTTTTGACCATTTTGTGTTGATGTGTGTACTGACGACATTTTTGGTTTGTTTACAGTGGCTGCTGTGGACTTGTGCAGTGGATTGTCAGGAGCGTCGTCAATAAATCCTAAAAATCCAACTGGCATCAAATGTCTGGTGTTGATGACGGGGCAGCTGCTGGAGTGGCAGATCTGTCGGAAGCGTGGCAGGTTCGTGTTATTATTGTGAGTTTTGTCCATATTTTGTTGGTATGCGAATTGACGAAATATAGTTTTATTTCAGTGGCTTCTTTGGATCTGTGCGATGTATTGTCAGGAGCGTCGTCAATATATTCAAAAAATTTCGTCAAATTAGCAGCAAATGTATGATCTATTTTTCGTGGCAACTGCTGGTGGGGCAGCTCTGTCGATGGCGTGTCAGGTGAGTACGTTTTAGGTACGTATTGGTCATTTTTCGTTGTTATGTGAGTTAATGTTTTCCATCTGTTTGTAGTGGCTGCCTCAGGACCGACTTTTGGGCTCATCAATAGACGTTGTCAGAGTAGAAGCTACCGTAGGCGTCTATGATCTCCACTGGTCGTCGCCATCGTCACTGAGTGCTTCGCAGTCCATATCAGAGACGTCCGATACGGCTGCGGCGTCAGATTGAGTGTTGGCGGCAGAACGTGTAGGAGTTGGTGCTGCTGCTGCTGCTGGTGTCTGTGATGGCGGATTGGCCACTGCTGAGCCACTGCCCTTTGCTTCAGTCAGGTTTGTAATTAGTGTGGTGAGTTCTTGCAGTCTTTTCTCTAGATTTTCAATTTTATTGGCATACTCTTTTAGCATTTCCACACACTTGCCATCGCATTGGGCGGCTGGCTGCTGCTGGGGATTACTCGGTGTCTGCTGTGGCTGGGATTGATGGCTGCGATGCTGGTGCTGCTGCTGATGCTGCCGGCCCAAATTGTGATCGCGCTTCTGTTGTTGCTGAATGTGGAGTGTCTGCTTTTGTTGTTTCTGCTGCTCGTCCCTGAGCTTCTGCTGGACCTTGGCCAGGTGGTTTTCAGCCGGATTGGCTTGAGCTCCACGGCTAGCGGGTGTTGGGCGTTGCTGCTGCTGCTGGTGTTAGTGCTGCTGGTTTCGCCCCCTGTTTGCCGCTTAAATGCTGCTGCTGTTGGTGTTCTGGCCGGATCTTTTGAGATGGCTGCTGCTGTTTAGGAGCGTGGGTATGAGGCTGCTGATGCTGGGAAGGACGACGACTACTCTGCGGCTGTTGCCGTTCGGCCGCGCGTGGCTGCTGCTGCTGCTCAGCATTCCCAGACCGCACCACTCGGTTGTAGGAAGGCCTGCCATTGCCTCTGGTGCTTGTGTTTGCTGGTTGGTGTTGATGGTGGTGGGATTGGCGGTTCGGCTGCTGCGTTTGTGGATGTTGGTCTTCGATTGGCTGCTGTGGCTGCTGGCGTTGCTGTTGGTAATGCTGCTGACGCTGCTCAGCAATGAGTCGATTCGCCCTCAATTTACCTCGAGCCATTTTAAATTCGTCGCATCCTTTATAGCAGCTGACATCAGAGCCACTGCAGTTGGCGCATTTCGGGGCTACATTCCTTGGCTTACGGCATGCCGTAGTGGGGTGCTCCGCCGCGGACTTCATGCAACGGCAAGGCCGTCTGCAGTAGTTCTTCGTGTGCCCAAATACCTGGCAACGATGACATTGGGCTGGGTCTCGCGGCTTAGATTGTCGCTCGATCGCAAAGCGTTGGCTGGACATTTGTTTTACTGTCAGGATCCCCTCATGACCGCCGTCCTTCATGGGCTCCGCTGTATCTGTTTTTCACCACTCGGATGAACCGAGTGGTATAGCCCAGCTGCTTAAGCTCCTCTGTTACCCAGTCGCATGGTGTGGAGTGGTGCAGATTTCGGATGACCAACCTGAACCCCTTGGCGCTACGAGGCTGGTGGGTGTGGAGCTGAATGTCTTCATCAGCAAGGGCGTTCAGGATTGGACTCTGAGCCCACCATTGGCCATGGCTTTGGTCAAGAATTTCACTATCTTTTGGGTTGCTGTTGAGCTTATTGATAAGGGAGACTATTTCCGGCACCAGTGGCAGGAAGAGTGAAGGGGCCCTGGTGTCAGTTAATGGTAGTGGTCCGGGCATTGCAAGCAGATTGGCTGGTTGCTGATGCTGTTGTTGTTGATATTGTTGTTGCTGCTGATACTCAAAATGAGTATTGGGGTATATTAGATTTGTGGTAAAAGTGGATGTGTGTAACGTCCAGAAGGAATCGTTTCCGACCCCATAAAGTATATATATTCTTGATCAGCATCAATAGCCGAGTCGATTGACCCATGTCTGTCTGTCCGTCTGTGCGTCCGTCCGTCTGTCCGTCCGTCCGTCTGTCCGTCCCCTTCAGCTCCTAATGCTCAAAGACTATAAGAGCCAGAGCAACGATGTTTTGGATCCAGACTTCTGTTATATGTCACTGCTACAAAAATATTTCAAAACTTTGCCCCGCCCACTTCCGCCCCCACAAAGGGCGAAAATCTGTGGCATCCACAATTTTAAAGATACGAGAAAACCAAAAACGCAGAATCGTAGAGAATGACCATATCTTTTAGACTGCAGAATCTGAATTGGATCGTATTATTATTATAGTCAGCATCAAGAAAACAATTTCATTTTTTCTCGCCCTGTCTCTCTCGAACACACACGTAGCATAGGCGGCTTTGCTTAGAGTAAAACATTAGCGCCTAGATCTCAGAGACTATAAAAGCTAGAGCAACCAAATTTGGTATCCACACTCCTAATATATCGGACCGAGACGAGTTTGTTTCAAAATTTCGCCACACCCCCTTCCGCCCCCGCAAAGAATGCAAATCTGGGGATATTCACAAATCTCAGAGACTATTAAAGCTAGAGTAACCAAATTTGGTATCCGCACTTCTGTTAGATCTCACTATAAAACGTATATCTCAAAATTTCGCCCCACCCGCTTCCGCCCACACAAAGGACGAAAATCTGTTGCATCCACAATATTGCAGATTTGAGAAAACTAAAAACGCAGAATCATAGATAACGACCATATCTATCAGATTGCTGAATCTGGATCAGATCAGATCATTTTTATAGCGAAAGGAAACAAATCAATTTGCACTGGCTACGCAGCGCCCGACGTCACGCTCAGACTGATTTTCTGTCTCTCTCGCACGCACTCTTTGTCGTGTCGTTTAATATTAGCGGCGTCTGCCGGAGGAGAGCCATACTGACTTAGTATCGGGTATAACTGTAGAGTTGCGGTGTCCGCAGCAACTCACAACGTACCCCCTCGTTATACCCGATACTCAAAATGAGTATTGGGGTATATTAGATTTGTGGTAAAAGTGGATGTGTGTAACGTCCAGAAGGAATCGTTTCCGACCCCATAAAGTATATATATTCTTGATCAGCATCAATAGCCGAGTCGATTGAGCCATGTCTGTCTGTCCGTCCGTCCGTCTGTCCGTCTGTCCGTCCGTCCGTCTGTCCGTCTGTCCGTCCCCTTCAGCGCCTAATGCTCAAAGACTATAAGAGCTAGAGCAACGATGTTTTGGATCCAGACTTCTGTGATATGTCACTGCTCCGAAAATATTTCAAAACTTTGCCCCGCCCACTTCCGCCTCCACAAAGGGCGAAAATCTGTGGCATCCACAATTTTAAAGATACAAGAAAACCAAAAACGCAGAATCGTAGAGAATGACCATATCTTTTAGACTGCAGAATCTGAATTGGATCGTATTACTATTATAGCCAGCATCTAGAAAACAATTTAATTTTTTATCGCCCTGTCTCTCTCTAACACACACGTAGCATAGGCGGCTTTGTTTAGAGTAAAACATTAGCGCCTAGATCTCAGAGACTATAAAAGCAAGAGCAACCAAATTTGGTATCCACACTCCTAATATATCGGACCGAGACGAGTTTGTTTCAAAATTTCGCCACACCCCCTTCCGCCCCCGCAAAGGATGCAGATCTGGGGATATTCATAAATCTCAGAGACTATTAAGGCTAGAGTAACCAAATTTGGTATCCGCACTCCTGTTATATCTCACTATAAAACGTATATCTCAAAATTTCGCCCCACCCCCTTCCGCCCACACAAAGGACGAAAATCTGTTGCATCCACAATATTGCAGATTTGAGAAAACTAAAAACGCAGAATCATAGATAACGACCATATCTATCAGATTGCTGAATCTGGATCAGATCAGATCATTTTTATAGCGAAAGGAAACAAATCAATTTGCACTGGCTACGCAGCGCCCGACGTCACGCTCAGACTGATTTTCTGTCTCTCTCGCACGCACTCTTTGTCGTGTCGTTTAATATTAGCGGCGTCTGCCGGAGGAGAGCCATACTGACTTAGTATCGGGTATAACTGTAGAGTTGCGGTGTCCGCAGCAACTCACAACGTTCCCCCTCGTTTTAATTTCAAGATTGTCAATTTGTACATTGACAACGGTAGAGAATACTTGTCGAATGAAATGCGTGAGTTCTGCGTTAATAAAGGAATAAGTTATCATTTGACAGTGCCACATACACCTCAGTTGAATGGTGTTTCGGAGCGAATGATAAGAACCATTACAGAGAAAGCTCGTGCTATGGTAAATGGTGCAAAATTAGACAAAAGTTTTTGGGGTGAAGCTGTGCTAACTGCAACATATCTAATCAACAGAATTCCAAGCAAAGCACTTGGTGATTGTAAAATGACCCCATATGAGCTGTGGCACAATAGAAAGCCCAATTTAAAATTTTTAAGAGTGTTCGGTTCAACCGTGTATGTGCACAAGAAAATTAAAAAAGGTAAATTTGATGAAAAATCATTCAAAGCTATCTTGATAGGGTATGAACAAAATGGACTCAAATTGTGGGATGTCATTAAAGGAAAAGTTATTGTTGCAAGAGATGTTGTCGTAGACGAGACTAATATGCTTTATTCTAGAGAAGTAAAATTTGAAACAGATTTCCCGAAAGAGAGTAAGGAAAGAAGTCAAAAAGAATTCCTGAATGAGAGTAAGGAATCTGATCAGTTTTATCTCCCGAATGATAGTACGGAATGTGAAATCCTGAATGAAAGTAAGGAATGCGAAAAGCTGAATTTTCCGAATGAAAGTAGGAAAAGAAAAACTGATTTCCTGAATGATAGTAAGGAATTATATATCCCGAATGAGAGTAAGGATTGTGAAAAAGCTGATCAGCCAGATAATTGTCGTGAAGAAAATAAGGATACTAATATAATTAGTAGAAAAAGTGAGAGGTTAAAGTCTAAGCCGAAGGTGTCTTATAAAGAACATGATAAAAGCTTTAACAAATTTATATTAAATGCCCATATAATGTTTGATGAAGTTCCAAATTCTTTTGATGAAATAAATTTTAGGAATGATAAATCTGATTGGGAGGAGGCAATAAATACAGAGTTAAATGCCCATGAAATTAATAACACCTGGACAATTATAAAGAAGCCAGAAAACAAAAATATTGTAGACAGTAGATGGGTATTTTCCATTAAATATAATGAACTAGGAGTCCCAATAAAATACAAAGCTAGACTGGTTGCAAGAGGATTTACTCAAAAGTACCAAGTAGACTATGAAGAAACATTTGCTCCCGTTGCTAGAATTGCCAGTTTTAGGTTCGTACTATCATTTGAAAGTCCATCAGATGGATGTTAAAACAGCTTTCCTCAATGGTACATTAAGTGAGGAGATATATATGCGGCCTCCTCAGGTCGTATTATGCGGCGCTGGGCATGTATGCAAACTGAACAAAGCCATTTATGGGCTCAAACAAGCAGCTAGATGCTGGTTTCAAGTATTTGAGCAAGCATTGAAAGAATTCGATTTTGTAAACTCTCCCGTGGATCGTTGCATATATATTCTTGATAGAGGTGACATAAAGAAAAACATATATGTATTATTATAAGTTGATGATGTAGTAATAGCGACAAGGGATATGGATAGAATGAATAATTTCAAAAATTATTTAAGCGAAAGATTTAGAATGACTGACTAAAATGAGATAAAACATTTTATCGGTATCAGAGTAGAAATGTTTGAAGACAAAATATATTTGAGTCAAGCTGCATATGTAAAAAGAATTTTAAATAAATTTAACATGGATAGTTGCAATTCAGTCAGTACTCCATTACTAAATAAATTAAATTATGAGTTACTTAACTCAGATGAAGACTGCAATGCTCCATGTCGTAACCTTATTGGCTGTTTAATGTACATAATGCTGTGTACACGACCAGATTTAGCTACCGCTGTAAATATCTTGAGTAGATATAGTAGCAAGAACAATGCTGAGTTATGGCAATGTTTAAAAAGGGTTATTAGATATTAAAAGGGAACTATTGATATGAAGCTTATATTTAAAAAGAATACATCATTTGAAAATACATTAGTTGGCTATGTAGACTCCGATTGGGGTAGTAATGAGATTGATAGAAAAAGTACAACGGGTTATTTGTTTAAAATGTTCGATTCCAATTTAATTTGTTGGAATACAAAAAGACAGAATTCAGTGGCAGCTTCATCAACTGAAGCTGAATATATGGCCCTATTTGAAGCTGTAAGAGCAGCTTTATGGCTAAAGTCTCTTCTAAATAGTATTAATCTTAAACTCGACAGACCCATTAAAATTTATGAAGACAACCAAGGCTGTATTAGCATTGCAAATAATCCCTCATGTCATAAAAGAGCAAAGCATATTGATATAAAATATCATTTTTCAAGAGAACAGATAGAAACTAATGAGATTTCTCTTGAGTATATTAATACAGACAACCAACTTGCTGACATCTTCACGAAGCCACTACCTGCTGGAAGATTTGCGGAACTGCGGAACAAATTAGGACTACTACAAGAAGAATGATTCCAATTTAATGAAAACATGAACATGAAGCTTTATTAACGAATTTATTACATTAATTCATATTTAATTATACCCGATACTCAAAATGAGTATTGGGGTATATTAGATTTGTGGTGAAAGTGGATGTGTGTAACGTCCAGAAGGAATCGTTTCCGACCCTATAAAGTATATATATTCTTGATCAGCATCAATAGCCGAGTCGATTGAGCCCTGTCTGTCTGTCCGTCCGTCCGTCTGTCCGTCTGTCCGTCCCCTTCAGCGCCTAATGCTCAAAGACTATAAGAGCTAGAACAACGATGTTTTGGATCCAGACTTCTGTGATATGTCACTGCTCCAAAAATATTTCAAAACTTTGCCCCGCCCACTTCCGCTCCCACAAAGGGCGAAAATCTGTGGCATCCACAATTTCGACGATACGAGAAAACTAAAAACGCAGAATCGTAGAAGATGACTATATCTTCTAGAGTGCAAAATCTGAACCAGATCGTATAATTATTATAGCCAGAATCACGAAAACAATTTCACTCTTTCTCGCTCTGTCTCACTCTAACACACAGGTTTCATGGTCGGTTTTGCCAATTGCAAAATATGAGTTCAAGGATCTCAGAACCTATCGGACCTTGACCGTTTCATGTCCAAATTTCGCCACACCCCCTTCCGCCCCCGCAAAGGACGAAAATCTGAGGCAACCACAAATCTCAGAGACTATTAAGGCTAGAGTAACCAAATTTGGTACACACACTCCTTTAAGATGTCACTATAAAACGTATATCTCAGAATTTCGCCCCACCCCCATCCGCCCCCACAAAGGACGAAAATCTGTTGCATCCACAATATTGCAAATTCGAGTAAACTAAAAACGCAGAATCATAGAGAATGACCATATCTATCCGGTTGCCGAATCTGGATCAGATCAGATCATTTTTCTAGCCAAAAGGAACAAATCAATTTGCAGTGGCTACGCAGCGCCCGACGTCACGCTCAGACTGATTTTCTGTCTCTCTCGCACGCACTCTTTGTCGTGTCGTTAAATATTAGCGGCGTCTGCCGGAGGAGAGCCATACTGACTTAGTATCGGGTATAACTCTAGAGTTGCGGTGTCCGCAGCAACTCACAACGTTCCCCCTCGTTTTTTGTAGTGTGTGTGTGTATAGTATATACATACATACATAGAAAATGGAAAGAAATAAGCAACATATTAAGCCTTTTTGTGGCGAGAAATATTCTATATGGAAATTTAGAATCAGAGCTTTGTTTGCTGAATTAGAGGTGCTCCAAGTAGTCGATAAAATAATGCCTAACGAAGTAGATGATAATTGGAAAAAGGCAGAGCGATGTGCGAAGAGCATTTTAATTCAATATTTAGGCGACGCATTTCTAAACTTCGCGGCAGGCGACATTTCGGCACGTGATATTCTGAAGAATTTAGACGCCATATATGAGCGTAGAAGCCTTGCGTCGCAATTAGCTGCACGTAAACGTTTAATAACACTCAAACTCTCAAGTGAAATGACACTTTCGAGTCATTTTGTTATTTTTGATGAAACAGTGAGTGAGTTGTTAGGGGCGGGCGCTAAAATGGATGAGATGGACAAAGTGGCACATTTGCTGCAGACTCTACCTTCAACCTATAATGGTGTCATCACGGCAATCGAAACTTTGTCAGATGAAACTCTATCATTAGCGTTTGTAAAAAATAAATTGTTCGACTACGAGACCAAATTAAGAAATGAAAGTACTGATACAAGTAGTAAAGTCATGAAGGCAGTTGTAAGAAATAATAACAATGTTAATAATCGTAAAACGTTTGGATCTAGAAACACACGGCAAAAGATATTATTTAAGGGAAAAGCTAGAAGTAATATTAAATGCCATCACTGTGGCAAAGAAGGGCACATGAAAAAAGACTGTTACCAGTTTATAAGGTTAAATCAAAACAAAGAAAATTATAAACATAATAAACAAGCTCAGCTTGCAGCATCGGGCCACGGGTTCGCATTTATGATGCGGAAAATGAAAAAGAGTGATCAAATAAATAATGAACTCGGTTTTATACTCGATTCTGGTGCAACGGATCATTTGATCAATGATTACTCGCTGTACGCCGATTGCATCGAATTGGAGCAGCCAATTAAAATCGCTGTGGCAAAAGAAGGCGAGTTTTTATATGCCACTAAGCGTGGAATTGTGCGGCTGCACAATGGACACAATATCACACTGGAGGATGTGCTCTACTGCAAGGAGGCAGCAGGAAACCTCATGTCTGTCAAGCGTCTGCAACAGGCAGGGATGTCAATTAAGTTTGACTGTGGTGGTGTCTCCATATCAAACGAGGGGGAACGTTGTGAGTTGCTGCGGACACCGCAACTCTACAGTTATACCCGATACTAAGTCAGTATGGCTCTCCTCCGGCAGACGCCGCTAATATTAAACGACACGACAAAGAGTGCGTGCGAGAGAGACAGAAAATCAGTCTGAGCGTGACGTCGGGCGCTGCGTAGCCACTAAAAATTGATTTCTTGCTTTTGGCTACAAAAATGATCCGATCTGATCCAGATTCGGCAACCGGATAGATATGGTCTAGATAAGACCATAGACTATAAGAGCTAGAGCAACGATGTTTTGGATCCAGACTTCTGTGATATGTCACTGCTCCAAAAATATTTCAAAACTTTGCCCCGCCCACTTCCGCCCCCACAAAGGGCGAAAATCTGTGGCATCCACAATTTTAAAGATACGAGAAAACCAAAAACGCAGAATCGTAGAGAATGACGATATCTTTTAGACTGCGGAATCTGAATTGGATCGTATTATTATTATAGCCAGCATCAAGAAAACAATTTCATTTTTTCTCGCCCTGTCTCTCTCTAACACACAAGTAGCATAGGCGGCTTTGCTTAGAGTAAAACATTAGCGCCTAGATCTCAGAGACTATAAAAGCTAGAGCAACCAAATTTGGTATCCACACTCCTAATATATCGGACCGAGACGAGTTTGTTTCAAAATTTCGCCACACCCCCTTCCGCCCCCGCAAAGGATGCAGATCTGGGGATATTCATAAATCTCAGAGACTATTAAGGCTAGAGTAACCAATTTGGTATCCGCACTCCTGTTAGATCTCAGTATAAAACGTATATCTCAAAATTTCGCCCCACCCCCTTCCGCCCACACAAAGGACGAAAATCTGTTGCATCCACAATATTGCAGATTCGAGAAAACTAAAAACGCAGAATCATAGATAATGACCATATCTATTAGATTGCTGAATCTGGATCAGATCAGATCATTTTTCTAGCCAAAAGGAACAAATCAATTTGCAGTGGCTACGCAGCGCCCGACGTCACGCTCAGACTGATTTTCTGTCTCTCTCGCACGCACTCTTTGTCGTGTCGTTAAATATTAGCGGCGTCTGCCGGAGGAGAGCCATACTGACTTAGTATCGGGTATAACTCTAGAGTTGCGGTGTCCGCAGCAACTCACAACGTTCCCCCTCGTTTTTTGTAGTGTGTGTGTGTATAGTATATACATACATACATAGAAAATGGAAAGAAATAAGCAACATATTAAGCCTTTTTGTGGCGAGAAATATTCTATATGGAAATTTAGAATCAGAGCTTTGTTTGCTGAATTAGAGGTGCTCCAAGTAGTCGATAAAATAATGCCTAACGAAGTAGATGATAATTGGAAAAAGGCAGAGCGATGTGCGAAGAGCATTTTAATTCAATATTTAGGCGACGCATTTCTAAACTTCGCGGCAGGCGACATTTCGGCACGTGATATTCTGAAGAATTTAGACGCCATATATGAGCGTAGAAGCCTTGCGTCGCAATTAGCTGCACGTAAACGTTTAATAACACTCAAACTCTCAAGTGAAATGACACTTTCGAGTCATTTTGTTATTTTTGATGAAACAGTGAGTGAGTTGTTAGGGGCGGGCGCTAAAATGGATGAGATGGACAAAGTGGCACATTTGCTGCAGACTCTACCTTCAACCTATAATGGTGTCATCACGGCAATCGAAACTTTGTCAGATGAAACTCTATCATTAGCGTTTGTAAAAAATAAATTGTTCGACTACGAGACCAAATTAAGAAATGAAAGTACTGATACAAGTAGTAAAGTCATGAAGGCAGTTGTAAGAAATAATAACAATGTTAATAATCGTAAAACGTTTGGATCTAGAAACACACGGCAAAAGATATTATTTAAGGGAAAAGCTAGAAGTAATATTAAATGCCATCACTGTGGCAAAGAAGGGCACATGAAAAAAGACTGTTACCAGTTTATAAGGTTAAATCAAAACAAAGAAAATTATAAACATAATAAACAAGCTCAGCTTGCAGCATCGGGCCACGGGTTCGCATTTATGATGCGGAAAATGAAAAAGAGTGATCAAATAAATAATGAACTCGGTTTTATACTCGATTCTGGTGCAACGGATCATTTGATCAATGATTACTCGCTGTACGCCGATTGCATCGAATTGGAGCAGCCAATTAAAATCGCTGTGGCAAAAGAAGGCGAGTTTTTATATGCCACTAAGCGTGGAATTGTGCGGCTGCACAATGGACACAATATCACACTGGAGGATGTGCTCTACTGCAAGGAGGCAGCAGGAAACCTCATGTCTGTCAAGCGTCTGCAACAGGCAGGGATGTCAATTAAGTTTGACTGTGGTGGTGTCTCCATATCAAACGAGGGGGAACGTTGTGAGTTGCTGCGGACACCGCAACTCTACAGTTATACCCGATACTAAGTCAGTATGGCTCTCCTCCGGCAGACGCCGCTAATATTAAACGACACGACAAAGAGTGCGTGCGAGAGAGACAGAAAATCAGTCTGAGCGTGACGTCGGGCGCTGCGTAGCCACTAAAAATTGATTTCTTGCTTTTGGCTACAAAAATGATCCGATCTGATCCAGATTCGGCAACCGGATAGATATGGTCTAGATAAGACCATAGACTATAAGAGCTAGAGCAACGATGTTTTGGATCCAGACTTCTGTGATATGTCACTGCTCCAAAAATATTTCAAAACTTTGCCCCGCCCACTTCCGCCCCCACAAAGGGCGAAAATCTGTGGCATCCACAATTTTAAAGATACGAGAAAACCAAAAACGCAGAATCGTAGAGAATGACGATATCTTTTAGACTGCGGAATCTGAATTGGATCGTATTATTATTATAGCCAGCATCAAGAAAACAATTTCATTTTTTCTCGCCCTGTCTCTCTCTAACACACAAGTAGCATAGGCGGCTTTGCTTAGAGTAAAACATTAGCGCCTAGATCTCAGAGACTATAAAAGCTAGAGCAACCAAATTTGGTATCCACACTCCTAATATATCGGACCGAGACGAGTTTGTTTCAAAATTTCGCCACACCCCCTTCCGCCCCCGCAAAGGATGCAGATCTGGGGATATTCATAAATCTCAGAGACTATTAAGGCTAGAGTAACCAAATTTGGTATCCGCACTCCTGTTAGATCTCAGTATAAAACGTATATCTCAAAATTTCGCCCCACCCCCTTCCGCCCACACAAAGGACGAAAATCTGTTGCATCCACAATAT
Source organism: Drosophila persimilis (assembly GCF_003286085.1). Lineage (NCBI taxonomy): Eukaryota > Metazoa > Arthropoda > Insecta > Diptera > Drosophilidae > Drosophila > Drosophila persimilis. The sequence continues at coordinate 48,390 of NW_020825543.1, forward strand.
TGCAGATTCGAGAAAACTAAAAACGCAGAATCATAGATAATGACCATATCTATCAGATTGCTGAATCTGGATCAGATCGGATCATTTTTGTAGCCAAAAGCAAGAAATCAATTTTTAGTGGCTACGCAGCGCCCGACGCCACGCTCAGACTGATTTTCTGTCTCTCTCGCACGCACTCTTTGTCGTGTCGTTTAATATTAGCGGCGTCTGCCGGAGGAGAGCCATACTGACTTAGTATCGGGTATAACTGTAGAGTTGCGGTGTCCGCAGCAACTCACAACGTTCCCCCTCGTTTTAATTTCAAGATTGTCAATTTGTACATTGACAACGGTAGAGAATACTTGTCGAATGAAATGCGTGAGTTCTGCGTTAATAAAGGAATAAGTTATCATTTGACAGTGCCACATACACCTCAGTTGAATGGTGTTTCGGAGCGAATGATAAGAACCATTACAGAGAAAGCTCGTGCTATGGTAAATGGTGCAAAATTAGACAAAAGTTTTTGGGGTGAAGCTGTGCTAACTGCAACATATCTGAAATTTTAGAATAGTTTTTCTAAATGCAAAACCGAAAGTTCTTGGGTGACTGCAATTTTTTATTTAATACGACGAAAGAAAAGGGGTGCGTGCGTTCGAATTCAGGGGTTTTTCTCGACTTCTTCTCAATTTATTCAAACAATTTCTTCTAAGCCTACCTTACCTACGGTGGCAAAGCGGGGCGAATTCGCCAAGAGCGAGAGAACGAGCTTTTATTGCGCTCCCGCTTTGCCCTAGCCTAACTTACACTAGACTTCATGAAATTATATCCTAATAACAATTATTAATATTCAAATGACGCTACACCGGCCCCGTTGAAGGCCTGGAAGGCTTCAAACCATTGGCAGAAGCGCCAATTTGTGTATCGGCCTCCTGAACGTGGCTCCGCTGCTCGTCCTTAGCTCGACCACTCTGACCCTTCCGTCCTGCCCGGCGGTTGTTCCGACCACCCTTCCTTGGAGCCACTGTTGAGGGGGCAGGTTGTCCTCGGCAACGATTACTAGGTCGCCTTCCTTTATGTTTGGCTCCTCCTGGTGCCACTTGCATCTGATTTGTAATCCCAGCACATACTCCCGGGACCATCGCTGCCAGAACATTTGCCTGGCTGACGAGACAAGCCGCCATCGCTTTAAGCAGCTCAGACCCTCCTGGTCCGGGGTCCTGGGTGCTGGGGGTGCGATGAGCGGCCCGCCTGTCAGCAGGTGCCCGGGAGTCAGCGCGTCTCCGTCGCTTGGGTCTGGGCTTAGGGGTCCTAGCGGGCGCGAGTTGAGCACTGCCTCGATCCCGACCAGCACGGTCTCCAGCTCCTCTGCGGTGAGGAGAGCGCTTCCGATGGCGCGTAGGAGTAGGCCCTTGGCAGACTTCACACCGGCCTCCCAAAGTCCGCCCATGTGCGGTGCTCGAGGCGGTATGAAGGCAAACTCGCACCCGCTTCTTGACGCAAATTCGCGTATCGCGTCCGCTTCCGCCTCCATCTTCCTCCGCAGTTCGCTGAAGTGGCGACTTGCTCCGACGAAATTTGTCGCGTTGTCGCAGTTCACGCGTTGCGGACATCCTCGACGACCGACGAACCTTTGGAATGCCAACAAGAAGGAATTAGTCGTCAAATCGGAGACAATTTCTAAATGAACCGCCTTGGACGCAAAACAGACAAATAACGCTATGTAGGACTTATAAGGGGGCCTTCCACGAATTTTCAGAGTCGTATAGACTGGGCCACAAAAATCAACGCCACATACTGAAAATGGGCGGAGAGCACGGAGCCGGTCTGCGGGTAAGTTGCCCATCATTTGGGTCTGGAGTAGCGGCTTACATTTAAAGCAACGAATACACGACCTAACTGTCGCCCTGCAGACCGCCTGAGCATTCACTATCCAAATGCGCTGTCTAAGGATACTCACGAGTGCTCGTGGGCCGGCATGAAAATTCGTTTGATGCAGATATCGAACGTATGTCTGCAAAAACTGCGAGCGTTTTGTCAATAAAAAGGGAAACTTGGCATTATATGACATAGGAGCGTTAACTAGTCGCCCCCCAACTCGCAACAACGAAAAAGAGCACCATGTCCCAGCCTCTTCATGGATGAAGGGATTCAAGCGCTGAAGACTGGGGCCTAACTTGGTGCCTTTACGAACCCTTTCAATATCTTCTTGAGACTCATTTTTCTGTGTTATTTCGACTATTTTTAGAAACGCCTCGTCGTATTCTACGGATGACGGAATTTTTCCAAAGTTGAGACTTTTGTCTTTGCATTTTCGGATGAAGCGGAACACGAAAACGAACACTCTTAGCAGTTTGAGGTGTGACGAGTATCCCTCGATTACATCCACTAAGTAATTTGGCTTGGCCGCGACGGTCAGTCCGACCGATTTCTTCCGACTTTCCATCTGGATCTCTTCTTCGGAAAGCTCGAAGTGTGGATTTCTGGGCCAGCTCTCTTCTTCAAACTTTAAGAACTCTGGTCCTCCAAACCAGATCGACTGCACGATTTCCTCTACGTCACAACCTCTCGAAACTATGTCTGCTGGGTTCTGTTTTGTTGGCACATGCCGCCACGTAGCTTCACTTGACCACTCTTGAATCTCCGCTACTCGGTTCGCAACGAATGTTGACAACGACGAAGGGTGGGATCTGATCCAATGAAGAGTAACTTCTGAATCTGACCAGAATATCATTTTATCAATTGGAACCTTGAGCAGGGATTTGATTCGGTGACAAAGGTCTGCTAGAAGGTGAGCGGCACATAACTCAAGCCTTGGGAGCGTTTTCGTCTTGAGTGGCGCTACTTTCGACTTTGCAGTCAACAAGGAGACCTTGAAACCTTCTGCAGTCTTTCTACGGATATAGACGCAGGCTCCATAAGCTCTCATGGATGCGTCGGCAAAGGCATGTACTTGAATCGGTGACATGGGATCAGTATGCACAAATCGAGGTATGGTAATCTTCTCCAACTGACCCAAGGATTCTTTTAATAAGTTCCATGCTGTTTCCAAGTTCATTGGAATTGACTCATCCCAATCTAGCTTGTTGAGCCAAAGCTCCTGCAGTAGGATCTTTCCCTTAATTACGAAAGGACTTAACAAGCCAAGGGGGTCAAACAGCTTTGATGTCACCGATAAGATGTTCCGTTTTGTCGCTCGGAGACCCATAACTGACGTGTCAATTTGGAACTTAAAGACGTCTTCGTGTGGCAGCCACGATATTCCTAACGCCTTAGTTGACTCTGAGTCCGAGATCGTTATCGGTTTAACTGTGCTCTCGGATGCGGTGACCTCAGGTGAGTTCGAAAACCATTTAGTCAATTCAAACCCAGCGGTTTGAAGAACCTGAGCCACATCAGACTTAATTGTCTTTAACTCCTCTACGCAACCAGCACCAGTCAACATGTCATCGACATAGAAGTCGGAGTCAATAACTTCAGCAGCTTTAGGGAATGAGAGTTTTGCAGACTCACTCAACCTCTTCAAACACCGAATTGCCAAAAATGGGGCTGGTCCAGTCCCATATGTTACGGTGTTGAGCTGGTATATTCTCAAGGACTCAGACGGGTCTCTTCTCCACACTATGAGCTGGAATTGTCTATCCGCATCAGCGACCCAGACTTGGCGATACATCTTCTTAACATCGGCTGTCAAGGCGTACTTGTGTAGTCTGAATCGGAGCAATGTCGAATACAGCTCATCCTGTATCGTAGGACCGACCATCAATATGTCGTTCAAGGCCACCTGAGAGGACGTTTTACAAGACGCATCGAAAACGACGCGGAGCTTGGTCGACGTGCTTTGAGGCCTCAACACACACTGATGTGGAATGAAATAATGTGGAGTTTTGGGGATTGTGTTGTCTGTGGTAGACATGTGACCCAAGGAGAGGTACTCTTCCATGAACTCCAAGTACATTTTCTGCAACTCGGGGTCACGAGACAATCTTTTTTCAAGCGATAAAAACCGCCGTTTAGCCACTTCAAAGGAGTTGCCTAAGATACTGGGATCTGATTTGAACGGCAGTCTTACTTCAAACCGACCTGAAGGCACGACCTGAGTAGTCCTTCTATAATGCTCTTCACATAACTTGTGTTCAGGAGATAAAGACTTTTTAGAAGACGGCAATTCTTCCAGTGACCAAAACTTTTGTAATGTATTGTCGATGTGGATCACTGACTCTTCTCGACAACTCAAAAAATTCCTAGCTTCTTGGGTGGCAGTCACCTTTGGAGTGTATCTGCCCGACACAATCCAGCCGAGAAGCGTTTTCTGCAGAGTTGGATAGTCAGGACCTTGTCGAATCTGACCAACAGATAGAAGTTCGAAAAATGTTTCTGCACCTATCAACATATCTATCTTCTGTGGCTTGAAGAAATATGGGTCTGCAAGTGGTAAGTTCTTCGGGATTGTCCAGTCACTCACGTTAAGTGTCTGATCAGGGTGATACCCCGAAATGGACCTTAGAATCCAGAAATCAACCGAAAACTCACTACCAGTAATTCGTGACTTCACCACCGTGTGTATCTTTTTCTTGACTTGTGAATTGGATTCACCAATACCAAGCAAGTTGATACACGACTCCTCCCTACGGATCTGTAAGCGCTGTGCTAAGTCCTCAGTTATAAAATTGATTTGAGACCCCGAGTCAAGCAGAGCTCGGGCCAAAACATGTTCACCATTATTTGTTCGGACGCTTACGATCGACGTAGCCAGAATAACTCTATCCATAGCTGTCGCATGGAGAGCATGCGAAGTGGAAGGTTGATTCTGATTGGGAGGAGGAGAAGAATTCTCTGGGGGTGATGGTAACGCTAGACTTTTATTCGCCACTGTGTACCTATGCAATAAGGTATGGTGTGAGCAGCCACACACTCGACACTTCTTAGCTTTGCATCGTACTACAGAGTGGCCTGGCTGCAGACAATTGATGCACAAGGATGCAGTTTTTGCGAATTCGAACCTTTGCATTACTGCTAGCCGACCAAATGGACTGCACTCTGTCAACAAATGGCCTTTCGCATTGCAGTAGCTGCATTGTTGATTTTTAGTATTCGCGGTGGAACACGCGAATGAGCTCCGATTATGCTGCTTGCTTGGCACAGCTTTCTGCTCCTGCTTTGGTTTGTCCGAATTTTCGGCCGAAAGATGCTGATGTCTGCGATTAAGCAACCTTTCACAGTCCGTCCAAAGTGGCAGTTTGTCATAATCGAGCTGTTCTTCCCATTTCTCTTTGGTCACCGGATCGACTCTGCTCAAGACGAAATGAATAATCATCGCATTCGAGATCTTTTTATCATCGCCTATCGACAACAACGAACCATATATGGATGAGGCGGTATCGATAAGGTTCCTTAAGGACGATGCTGATTGCTGGGTCATTTTGGGAAGATTAAATAGAGCATCAATGTGATTTTTAAAGATCAGACAATCATTATCGTATACCCGTTTTAAGCTAGCCATTGCTTTCTCGTAGTTGGTCTCGGTTACTTGGAAAGCCCTAACTGTTCCCAACGCTTCACCGGAGAGACACGAAAGCAAATGGTTGAACTTTTCGATAATTGGAATGCTTTGGTCATTATGAACTAGAGTCTCAAATAAACCTATGAAGTTTTTAAAGTCCGAATAGTTGCCGCTGAACTGCGGCAGAGCTAACTTCGGAAGGCGAGCACGAGTTGGGCCACCATAAGCTGGTACTGCCTGTATTGTCTCATCAGCTGTTTTTAATGCGCAAATGAGAGACATTAATTTTGCCTTTGTGACAATTGAGAGTTCTTCCAACTCGACTCCAAATTCATCGTCAATGTCTATATCTTCAATCTTCTCTTGAAGTTCGCGTGCCGTGTCAATGCTACGCATCAGCGTTTCGAGTCTGCACTCGAGCTCCGTCAATACCAGCGGAATATCCCCCGCTTCTAAACGGTCCGCTAATAAACGAATGCCTTTGACACGGCAACTGCGATTTTTCTTCAGCTCTTCAAGGACGATATTGTTGGCTTTTGAGGTCATATTGATTCTCAATGCAAGCAACTGAAGGCGAAAGATCGTTTCTAATAATCGTATTTAATGCCGAGGCACTCAATGAAATAATGGGTAATTGTACCCAAACGAGGTGAAAAACCAATATACCCGAAAAATTTAGGGTAGAGCGTCGCTTGGCTGGCGCGTACACGAAAACCACACAAGAATACCAACGAACTGTACTGGTGACAAGCGAAAACGAAAAATTTCACCGCTGCAGTTCTGAAGAATTAATGTTGTGTATGCGTATGAACCGACAACGATCGACGCTAAATTGATTTGCGAGGCACGACTTTGCCTTAATTGATAATTGGATCCTACTGACACCAAACGAATATACCCGACGAAAACAGGGTAGCGCGTCACTTGGTGTTTGGTTTGGATCAAGCGCGCCAAACAAAAGAACAACGATAAGCAACGGTGAAGAGCGAAAGCGAGACGAAAAAATTCACCGCTGCAGCTGCGTATTGGTATGCGTGCTTGGCCAACGACCCAACTATACATATATTTGACACAACGAAAACGAGAAAGGGGAAAGGGGCGACAGCGATTGCAGTAAAATGAGTTATGTATATGTGTAGTTATTGCGTCCAAGAGGGTTAGATGTACATATGTATGTATATATGTATTAATATATATGCTCAACTCTAACTACAGCATGCAAACTAGCTCTACTATGTCATACGTATGTGCCAAGAATTGAAAGCGAGGTGCAATTGTTTCAGCACAAGACAATAATTGCGAGTTTTTTAATCTTTCGTCTTCACTCGAGCTTTCAATTTTTTGCACAAATACCTCTTGGGAAGATAGGAAATTCCAGGTGCTGTACTCTCCTCTTGTATATGTAGCTGCAGACAGGGTATTGCACGACCGACGCGGTGATTATACCCGATACTCAAAATGAGTATTGGGGTATATTAGATTTGTGGTAAAAGTGGATGTGTGTAACGTCTAGAAGGAATCGTTTCCGACCCCATAAAGTATATATATTCTTGATCAGCATCAATAGCCGAGTCGATTGAGCCATGTCTGTCTGTCCGTCTGTCCGTCTGTCCGTCCGTCCGTCTGTCCGTCCCCTTCAGCGCCTAATGCTCAAAGACTTTAAGAGCTAGAGCAACGATGTTTTGGATCCAGACTTCTGTGATATGTCACTGCTACAAAAATATTTCAAAACTTTGCCCCGCCCACTTCCGCCCCCACAAAGGGCGAAAATCTGTGGCATCCACAATTTAAAAGATACGAGAGAACAAAAAACGCAGAATCGTAGAGAATGACCATATCTTTTAGACTGCAGAATCTGAATTGGATCGTATTACTATTATAGCCAGCATCAAGAAAACAATTTCATTTTTTCTCGCCCTGTCTCTCTCTAACACACAGGTAGCATAGGCGGCTTTGCTTAGAGTAAAACATTAGCGCCTAGATCTCAGAGACTATAAAAGCTAGAGCAACCAAATTTGGTATCCACACTCCTAATATATCAGACCGAGACGAGTTTGTTTCAAAATTTCGCCACACCCCCTTCCGCCCCCGCAAAGGATGCAAATCTGGGGATATTCACAAATCTCAAAGACTATTAACGCTAGAGTAACCAAATTTGGAATCCGCACTTCTCTTAGATCTCACTATAAAACGTGTATCTCAAAATTTCGCCCCACCCGCTTCCGCCCACACAAAGGACGAAAATCTGTTGCATCCACAATATTGCAGATTCGAGAAAACTAAAAACGCAGAATCATAGATAATGACCATATCTATCAGATTGCTGAATCTGGATCAGATCGGATCATTTTTGTAGCCAAAAGGAACAAATCAATTTGCAGTGGCTACGCAGCGCGTGACATCACGCTCAGACTGATTTTCTGTCTCTCTCGCACGCACTCTTTGTCGTGTCGTTTAATATTAGCGGCGTCTGCCGGAGGAAAGCCATACTGACTTAGTATCGGGTATAACTGTAGAGTTGCGGTGTCCGCAGCAACTCACAACGTTCCCCCTCGTTTTTAGTTTGGTTTGTTTAGTTATTTGCACACACGTCGCGGTCACTTTGGCAATTTAGCTGCAGCACATATGCATGTACATGTATGTATGTATGTACACTAGATTTTGGCTATTTATGTATGTATCTTCACTGTGTCACTGTCACTTTTTGCCTTTCCACTTGAATTAATATATGTATACGTTTAAATTGCGAGTCCACCCGGGGGCGCCATGAAATTTTAGAATAGTTTTTCTAAATGCAAATCCGAAAGTTCTTGGGTGACTGCAATTTTTTATTTAATACGACGAAAGAAAAGGGGTGCGTGCGTTCGAATTCAGGGGTTTTTCTCGACTTCTTCTCAATATATTCAAACAATTTCTTCTAAGCCTACCTTACCTACGGTGGCAAAGCGGGGCGAATTCGCCAAGAGCGAGAGAACGAGCTTTTATTGCGCTCCCGCTTTGCCCTAGCCTAACTTACACTAGACTTCATGAAATTATATCCTAATAACAATTATTAATATTCAAATGACGCTACAATATCTAATCAACAGAATTCCAAGCAAAGCACTTGGTGATTGTAAAATGACCCCATATGTGCTGTGGCACAATAGAAAGCCACATTTAAAATTTTTAAGAGTGTTCGGTTCAACCGTGTATGTGCACAACAAAATTAAAAAAGGTAAATTTGATGAAAAATCATTCAAAGCTATCTTGATAGGGTATGAACAAAATGGACTCAAATTGTGGGATGTCATTAAAGGAAAAGTTATTGTTGCAAGAGATGTTGTCGTAGACGAGACTAATATGCTTTATTCTAGAGAAGTAAAATTTGAAACAGATTTCCCGAAAGAGAGTAAGGAAAGAAGTCAACAAGAATTCCTGAATGAGAGTAAGGAATCTGATCAGTTTTATCTCCCGAATGATAGTACGGAATGTGAAATCCTGAATGAAAGTAAGGAATGCGAAAAGCTGAATTTTCCGAATGAAAGTAGGAAAAGAAAAACTGATTTCCTGAATGATAGTAAGGAATTATATATCCCGAATGAGAGTAAGGATTGTGAAAAAGCTGATCAGCCAGATAATTGTCGTGAAGAAAATAAGGATACTAATATGCGCAGTGTTGTTACAGATCAATATCTAATTATCGTGGTGGTCACTTTGAACAGAGTTAAATGCCCATGAAATGAATAACACCTGGACAATTATAAAGATGTTAAAACAGCTTTCCTCAATGGTACATTAAGTGAGGAGATATATATGCGGCCTCCTCAGGGCGTATTATGCGGTGCTGGGAATGTATGCAAACTGAACAAAGCCATTTATGGGCTCAAACAAGCAGCTAGATGCTGGTTTCAAGTATTTGAGCAAGCATTGAAAGAATTCGATTTTGTAATCTCTCCCGTGGATCGTTGCATATATATTCTTGATAGAGGTGACATAAAGAAAAACATATATGTATTATTATATGTTGATGATGTAGTAATAGCGACAAGGGATATGGATAGAATGAATAATTTCAAAAATTATTTAAGCGAAAGATTTAGAATGCCTGACTTAAATGAGATAAAACATTTTATCGGTATCAGAGTAGAAATGTTTGAAGACAAAATATATTTGAGTCAAGCTGCATATGTAAAAAGAATTTTAAATAAATTTAACATGGATAGTTGCAACTCAGTCAGTACTCCATTACTAAATAAACTAAATTATGAGTTACTTAACTCAGATGAAGACTGCAATGCTCCATGTCGTAACCTTATTGGCTGTGTAATGTACATAATGCTGTGTACACGACCAGATTTAGCTACCGCTGTAAATATCTTGAGTAGATATAGTAGCAAGAACAATGCTGAGTTATGGCAATGTGTAAAAAGGGTTATTAGATATTAAAAGGGAACTATTGATATGAAGCTTATATTTAAAAAGAATACATCATTTGAAAATACATTAGTTGGCTATGTAGACTCCGATTGGGGTAGTAATGAGATTGATAGAAAAAGTACAACGGGTTATTGGTTTAAAATGTTCGATTGCAATTTAATTTGTTGGAATACAAAAAGACAGAATTCAGTGGCAGCAAGAGCAAAGCATATTGATATAAAATATCATTTTTCAAGAGAACAGATAGAAACTAATGAGATTTCTCTTGAGTATATTAATACAGACAACCAACTTGCTGACATCTTCACGAAGCCACTACCTGCTGGAAGATTTGCGGAACTGCGGAACAAATTAGGACTACTACAAGAAGAATGATTCCAATTTAATGAAAACATGAACATAAAGCTTTATTAACGAATTTAATACATTAATTCATATTTAATTATACCCGATACTCAAAATGAGTATTGGGGTATATTAGATTTGTGGTAAAAGTGGATGTGTGTAACGTCCAGAAGGAATCGTTTTCGACCCTATAAAGTATATATATTCTTGATCAGCATCAATATCCGAGTCGATTGAGCCCTGTCTGTCTGTCCGTCCGTCCGTCTGTCCGTCTGTCCGTCTGTCCGTCCCCTTCAGCGCCTAATGCTCAAAGACTATAAGAGCTAGAACAACGATGTTTTGGATCCAGACTTCTGTGATATGTCACTGCTCCAAAAATATTTCAAAACTTTGCCCCGCCCACTTCCGCCCCCACAAAGGGCGAAAATCTGTGGCATCCACAATTTCGACGATACGAGAAAACTAAAAACGCAGAATCGTAGAAGATGACTATATCTTCTAGAGTGCAAAATCTGAACCAGATCGTATAATTATTATAGCCAGAATCACGAAAACAATTTCACTCTTTCTCGCTCTGTCTCACTCTAACACACAGGTTTCATGGTCGGTTTTGCCAATTGCAAAATATGAGTTCAAGGATCTCAGAACCTATCGGACCTTGACCGTTTCATGTCCAAATTTCGCCACACCCCCTTCCGCCCCCGCAAAGGACGAAAATCTGAGGCAACCACAAATCTCAGAGACTATTAAGGCTAGAGTAACCAAATTTGTAACACACACTCCTTTAAGATGTCACTATAAAACGTATATCTCAGAATTTCGCCCCACCCCCATCCGCCCCCACAAAGGACGAAAATCTGTTGCATCCACAATATTGCAGATTTGAGAAAACTAAAAACGCAGAATCATAGATAATGACCATATCTATTAGATTGCTGAATCTGGATCAGATCAGATCATTTTTATAGCCAAAAGGAACAAATCAATTTGCAGTGGCTACGCAGCGCCCGACGTCACGCTCAGACTGATTTTCTGTCTCTCTCGCACGCACGCAAATATTAGCGGCGTCTGCCGGAGGAGAGCCATACTGACTTAGTATCGGGTATAACTCTAGAGTTGCGGTGTCCGCAGCAACTCACAACGTTCCCCCTCGTTTTTTGTAGTGTGTGTGTGTATAGTATATACATACATACATAGAAAATGGAAAGAAATAAGCAACATATTAAGCCTTTTTGTGGCGAGAAATATTCTATATGGAAATTTAGAATCAGAGCTTTGTTTGCTGAATTAGAGGTGCTCCAAGTAGTCGATAAAATAATGCCTAACGAAGTAGATGATAATTGGAAAAAGGCAGAGCGATGTGCGAAGAGCATTTTAATTCAATATTTAGGCGACGCATTTCTAAACTTCGCGGCAGGCGACATTTCGGCACGTGATATTCTGAAGAATTTAGACGCCATATATGAGCGTAGAAGCCTTGCGTCGCAATTAGCTGCACGTAAACGTTTAATAACACTCAAACTCTCAAGTGAAATGACACTTTCGAGTCATTTTGTTATTTTTGATGAAACAGTGAGTGAGTTGTTAGGGGCGGGCGCTAAAATGGATGAGATGGACAAAGTGGCACATTTGCTGCAGACTCTACCTTCAACCTATAATGGTGTCATCACGGCAATCGAAACTTTGTCAGATGAAACTCTATCATTAGCGTTTGTAAAAAATAAATTGTTCGACTACGAGACCAAATTAAGAAATGAAAGTACTGATACAAGTAGTAAAGTCATGAAGGCAGCTGTAAGAAATAATAACAATTTTAATAATCGTAAAACGTTTGGATCTAGAAACACACGGCAAAAGATATTATTTAAGGGAAAAGCTAGAAGTAATATTAAATGCCATCACTGTGGCAAAGAAGGGCACATGAAAAAAGACTGTTACCAGTTTATAAGGTTAAATCAAAACAAAGAAAATTATAAACATAATAAACAAGCTCAGCTTGCAGCATCGGGCCACGGGTTCGCATTTATGATGCGGAAAATGAAAAAGAGTGATCAAATAAATAATGAACTCGGTTTTATACTCGATTCTGGTGCAACGGATCATTTGATCAATGATTACTCGCTGTACGCCGATTGCATCGAATTGGAGCAGCCAATTAAAATCGCTGTGGCAAAAGAAGGCGAGTTTTTATATGCCACTAAGCGTGGAATTATGCGGCTGCACAATGGACACAATATCACACTGGAGGATGTGCTCTACTGCAAGGAGGCAGCAGGAAACCTCATGTCTGTCAAGCGTCTGCAACAGGCAGGGATGTCAATTAAGTTTGACTGTGGTGGTGTCTCCATATCAAACGAGGGGGAACGTTGTGAGTTGCTGCGGACACCGCAACTCTACAGTTATACCCGATACTAAGTCAGTATGGCTCTCCTCCGGCAGACGCCGCTAATATTAAACGACACGACAAAGAGTGCGTGCGAGAGAGACAGAAAATCAGTCTGAGCGTGACGTCGGGCGCTGCGTAGCCACTAAAAATTGATTTCTTGCTTTTGGCTACAAAAATGATCCGATCTGATCCAGATTCAGCAACCGGATAGATATGGTCATTCTCTATGATTCTGCGTTTTTAGTTTACTCGAATTTGCAATATTGTGGATGCAACAGATTTTCGTCCTTTGTGTGGGCGGAAGGGGGTGGGGCGAAGTTTTGAGATATACGTTTTATAGTGAGATCTAACAGGAGTGCGGATACCAAATTTGGTTACTCTAGCCTTAATAGTCTCTGAGATTTATGAATATCCCCAGATCTGCATCCTTTGCGGGGGCGGAAGGGGGTGTGGCGAAATTTTGAAACAAACTCGTCTCGGTCCGATATATTAGGAGTGTGGATACCAAATTTGGTTGCTCTAGCTTTTATAGTCTCTGAGATCTAGGCGCTAATGTTTTACTCTAAGCAAAGCCGCCTATGCTACGTGTGTGTTAGAGAGAGACAGGGCGAGAAAAAATGAAATTGTTTTCTTGATGCTGACTATAATAATAATACGATCCAATTCAGATTCTGCAGTCTAAAAGATATGGTCATTCTCTACGATTCTGCGTTTTTGGTTTTCTCGTATCTTTAAAATTGTGGATGCCACAGATTTTCGCCCTTTGTGGGGGCGGAAGTGGGCGGGGCAAAGTTTTGAAATATTTTTGGAGCAGTGACATATCACAGAAGTCTGGATCCAAAACATCGTTGCTCTAGCTCTTATAGTCTTTGAGCATTAGGCGCTGAAGGGGACGGATTTATTGACGACGCTCCTGACAATCCACTGCACAAGTCCACAGCAGCCACTGTAAACAAACCAAAAATGTCGTCAGTACACACATCAACAATAACAATTTTTAGTGCCTACGCAGCGCCCTACGTCACGCTCAGACTGATTTTCTGTCTCTCTCGCACGCACTCTTTGTCGTGTCGTTTAATATTAGCGGCGTCTGCCGGAGGAGAGCCATACTGACTTAGTATCGGGTATAACTGTAGAGTTGCGGTGTCCGCAGCAACTCACAACGTTCCCCCTCGTTTTCTTTAAAGATTATTTATGTATTTCTTGATTACTTTTTGCTGCAACACCGGTCCACACACTTGAGATCACAAAAGAAGAGAGAGAGTCGACACTTCAAGTGTGACCAGACTAACTCATAATAATAATACCTAACATATCGATAATATTATTTAATGTTATTATTTGAATGTGGGAATAGGCGTATTCCAACACGCCCCCCTCAAAAATAACATTAATTATCAAAATCATAAAAATAAAAAATATAAAAAAAGTTTTCATCATTAAATCAAAAAGGTACCATTCAATTGTTATTCTAATGTGGTTGGTGTGCATTCTGGGAAGTGTTATGTGATCTAGCATTTGCGTCTAAGGATACGGGGAAAACCCAGAAAAACCCGATCAGATCACTTTCAAATTAGATTAACATAAAATTAAATTACTTTAACAATTCATTGGTTCTTTTGGTTCAAATCAAAAAAAAAATTAAATATGAATTAATGTAATAAATTCGTTAATAAAGCTTCATGTTCATGTTTTCATTAAATTGGAATCATTCTTCTTGTAGTAGTCCTAATTTGTTCCGCAGTTCCGCAAATCTTCCAGCAGGTAGTGGCTTCGTGAAGATGTCAGCAAATTGGTTGTCTGTATTAATATACTCAAGAGAAATCTCATTAGTTTCTATCTGTTCTCTTGAAAAATGATATTTTATATCAATATGCTTTGCTCTTTTATGACATGAGGGATTATTTGCAATGCTAATACAGCCTTGGTTGTCTTCATAAATTTTAATGGGTCTGTCGAGTTTAAGATTAATACTATTTAGAAGAGACTTTAGCCATAAAGCTTCTCTTACAGCTTCAAATAGGGCCATATATTCAGCTTCAGTTGATGAAGCTGCCACTGAATTCTGTCTTTTTGTATTCCAACAAATTAAATTGGAATCGAACATTTTAAACAAATAACCCGTTGTACTTTTTCTATCAATCTCATTACTACCCCAATCGGAGTCTACATAGCCAACTAATGTATTTTCAAATGATGTATTCTTTTTAAATATAAGCTTCATATCAATAGTTCCCTTTAAATATCTAATAACCCTTTTTAAACATTGCCATAACTCAGCATTGTTCTTGCTACTATATCTACTCAAGATATTTACAGCGGTAGCTAAATCTGGTCGTGTACACAGCATTATGTACATTAAACAGCCAATAAGGTTACGACATGGAGCATTGCAGTCTTCATCTGAGTTAAGTAACTCATAATTTAGTTTATTTAGTAATGGAGTACTGACTGAATTGCAACTATCCATGTTACATTTATTTAAAATTCTTTTTACATATGCAGCTTGACTCAAATATATTTTGTCTTCAAACATTTCTACTCTGATACCGATAAAATGTTTTATCTCATTTAAGTCAGTCATTCTAAATCTTTCGCTTAAATAATTTTTGAAATTATTCATTCTATCCATATCCCTTGTCGCTATTACTACATCATCAACTTATAATAATACATATATGTTTTTATACCCGATACTCAAAATGAGTATTGGGGTATATTAGATTTGTGGTAAAAGTGGATGTGTGTAACGTCCAGAAGGAATCGTTTCCGACCCCATAAAGTATATATATTCTTGATCAGCATCAATAGCCGAGTCGATTGAGCCATGTCTGTCTGTCCGTCCGTCCGTCTGTCCGTCTGTCCGTCCCCTTCAGCGCCTAATGCTCAAAGACTATAAGAGCTAGAGCAACGATGTTTTGGATCCAGACTTATGTGATATGTCACTGCTCCAAAAATATTTCAAAGCTTTGCCCCGCCCACTTCCGCCCCCACAAAGGGCGAAAATCTGTGGCATCCACAATTTCGACGATACGAGAAAACTAAAAACGCAGAATCGTAGAAGATGACTATATCTCCTAGAGTGCAAAATCTGAACCAGATCGTATAATTATTATAGCCAGAATCACGAAAACAATTTCACTCTTTCTCGCTCTGTCTCACTCTAACACACAGGTTTCATGGTCGGTTTTGCCAATTGCAAAATATGAGTTCAAGGATCTCAGAACCTATCGGACCTTGACCGTTTCATGTCCAAATTTCGCCACACCCCCTTCCGCCCCCGCAAAGGACGAAAATCTGAGGCAACCACAAATCTCAGAGACTATTAAGGCTAGAGTAACCAAATTTGTAACACACACTCCTTTAAGATGTCACTATAAAACGTATATCTCAGAATTTCGCCCCACCCCCATCCGCCCCCACAAAGGACGAAAATCTGTTGCATCCACAATATTGCAGATTTGAGAAAACTAAAAACGCAGAATCATAGATAATGACCATATCTATTAGATTGCTGAATCTGGATCAGATCAGATCATTTTTGTAGCCAAAAGGAACAAATCAATTTGCAGTGGCTACGCAGCGCGTGACATCACGCTCAGACTGATTTTCTGTCTCTCTCGCACGCACTCTTTGTCGTGTCGTTTAATATTAGCGGCGTCTGCCGGAGGAAAGCCATACTGACTTAGTATCGGGTATAACTGTAGAGTTGCGGTGTCCGCAGCAACTCACAACGTTCCCCCTCGTTTTTAGTTTGGTTTGTTTAGTTATTTGCACACACGTCGCGGTCACTTTGGCAATTTAGCTGCAGCACATATGCATGTACATGTATGTATGTATGTACACTAGATTTTGGCTATTTATGTATGTATCTTCACTGTGTCACTGTCACTTTTTGCCTTTCCACTTGAATTAATATATGTATACGTTTAAATTGCGAGTCCACCCGGGGGCGCCATGAAATTTTAGAATAGTTTTTCTAAATGCAAATCCGAAAGTTCTTGGGTGACTGCAATTTTTTATTTAATACGACGAAAGAAAAGGGGTGCGTGCGTTCGAATTCAGGGGTTTTTCTCGACTTCTTCTCAATATATTCAAACAATTTCTTCTAAGCCTACCTTACCTACGGTGGCAAAGCGGGGCGAATTCGCCAAGAGCGAGAGAACGAGCTTTTATTGCGCTCCCGCTTTGCCCTAGCCTAACTTACACTAGACTTCATGAAATTATATCCTAATAACAATTATTAATATTCAAATGACGCTACAATATCTAATCAACAGAATTCCAAGCAAAGCACTTGGTGATTGTAAAATGACCCCATATGTGCTGTGGCACAATAGAAAGCCACATTTAAAATTTTTAAGAGTGTTCGGTTCAACCGTGTATGTGCACAACAAAATTAAAAAAGGTAAATTTGATGAAAAATCATTCAAAGCTATCTTGATAGGGTATGAACAAAATGGACTCAAATTGTGGGATGTCATTAAAGGAAAAGTTATTGTTGCAAGAGATGTTGTCGTAGACGAGACTAATATGCTTTATTCTAGAGAAGTAAAATTTGAAACAGATTTCCCGAAAGAGAGTAAGGAAAGAAGTCAACAAGAATTCCTGAATGAGAGTAAGGAATCTGATCAGTTTTATCTCCCGAATGATAGTACGGAATGTGAAATCCTGAATGAAAGTAAGGAATGCGAAAAGCTGAATTTTCCGAATGAAAGTAGGAAAAGAAAAACTGATTTCCTGAATGATAGTAAGGAATTATATATCCCGAATGAGAGTAAGGATTGTGAAAAAGCTGATCAGCCAGATAATTGTCGTGAAGAAAATAAGGATACTAATATGCGCAGTGTTGTTACAGATCAATATCTAATTATCGTGGTGGTCACTTTGAACAGAGTTAAATGCCCATGAAATGAATAACACCTGGACAATTATAAAGATGTTAAAACAGCTTTCCTCAATGGTACATTAAGTGAGGAGATATATATGCGGCCTCCTCAGGGCGTATTATGCGGTGCTGGGAATGTATGCAAACTGAACAAAGCCATTTATGGGCTCAAACAAGCAGCTAGATGCTGGTTTCAAGTATTTGAGCAAGCATTGAAAGAATTCGATTTTGTAATCTCTCCCGTGGATCGTTGCATATATATTCTTGATAGAGGTGACATAAAGAAAAACATATATGTATTATTATATGTTGATGATGTAGTAATAGCGACAAGGGATATGGATAGAATGAATAATTTCAAAAATTATTTAAGCGAAAGATTTAGAATGCCTGACTTAAATGAGATAAAACATTTTATCGGTATCAGAGTAGAAATGTTTGAAGACAAAATATATTTGAGTCAAGCTGCATATGTAAAAAGAATTTTAAATAAATTTAACATGGATAGTTGCAACTCAGTCAGTACTCCATTACTAAATAAACTAAATTATGAGTTACTTAACTCAGATGAAGACTGCAATGCTCCATGTCGTAACCTTATTGGCTGTGTAATGTACATAATGCTGTGTACACGACCAGATTTAGCTACCGCTGTAAATATCTTGAGTAGATATAGTAGCAAGAACAATGCTGAGTTATGGCAATGTGTAAAAAGGGTTATTAGATATTAAAAGGGAACTATTGATATGAAGCTTATATTTAAAAAGAATACATCATTTGAAAATACATTAGTTGGCTATGTAGACTCCGATTGGGGTAGTAATGAGATTGATAGAAAAAGTACAACGGGTTATTGGTTTAAAATGTTCGATTGCAATTTAATTTGTTGGAATACAAAAAGACAGAATTCAGTGGCAGCAAGAGCAAAGCATATTGATATAAAATATCATTTTTCAAGAGAACAGATAGAAACTAATGAGATTTCTCTTGAGTATATTAATACAGACAACCAACTTGCTGACATCTTCACGAAGCCACTACCTGCTGGAAGATTTGCGGAACTGCGGAACAAATTAGGACTACTACAAGAAGAATGATTCCAATTTAATGAAAACATGAACATAAAGCTTTATTAACGAATTTATTACATTAATTCATATTTAATTATACCCGATACTCAAAATGAGTATTGGGGTATATTAGATTTGTGGTAAAAGTGGATGTGTGTAACGTCCAGAAGGAATCGTTTCCGACCCTATAAAGTATATATATTCTTGATCAGCATCAATATCCGAGTCGATTGAGCCCTGTCTGTCTGTCCGTCCGTCCGTCTGTCCGTCTGTCCGTCCCCTTCAGCGCCTAATGCTCAAAGACTATAAGAGCTAGAACAACGATGTTTTGGATCCAGACTTCTGTGATATGTCACTGCTCCAAAAATATTTCAAAACTTTGCCCCGTCCACTTCCGCCCCCACAAAGGGCGAAAATCTGTGGCATCCACAATTTCGACGATACGAGAAAACTAAAAACGCAGAATCGTAGAAGATGACTATATCTTCTAGAGTGCAAAATCTGAACCAGATCGTATAATTATTATAGCCAGAATCACGAAAACAATTTCACTCTTTCTCGCTCTGTCTCACTCTAACACACAGGTTTCATGGTCGGTTTTGCCAATTGCAAAATATGAGTTCAAGGATCTCAGAACCTATCGGACCTTGACCGTTTCATGTCCAAATTTCGCCACACCCCCTTCCGCCCCCGCAAAGGACGAAAATCTGAGGCAACCACAAATCTCAGAGACTATTAAGGCTAGAGTAACCAAATTTGTAACACACACTCCTTTAAGATGTCACTATAAAACGTATATCTCAGAATTTCGCCCCACCCCCATCCGCCCCCACAAAGGACGAAAATCTGTTGCATCCACAATATTGCAGATTTGAGAAAACTAAAAACGCAGAATCATAGATAATGACCATATCTATTAGATTGCTGAATCTGGATCAGATCAGATCATTTTTATAGCCAAAAGGAACAAATCAATTTGCAGTGGCTACGCAGCGCCCGACGTCACGCTCAGACTGATTTTCTGTCTCTCTCGCACGCACGCAAATATTAGCGGCGTCTGCCGGAGGAGAGCCATACTGACTTAGTATCGGGTATAACTCTAGAGTTGCGGTGTCCGCAGCAACTCACAACGTTCCCCCTCGTTTTTTGTAGTGTGTGTGTGTATAGTATATACATACATACATAGAAAATGGAAAGAAATAAGCAACATATTAAGCCTTTTTGTGGCGAGAAATATTCTATATGGAAATTTAGAATCAGAGCTTTGTTTGCTGAATTAGAGGTGCTCCAAGTAGTCGATAAAATAATGCCTAACGAAGTAGATGATAATTGGAAAAAGGCAGAGCGATGTGCGAAGAGCATTTTAATTCAATATTTAGGCGACGCATTTCTAAACTTCGCGGCAGGCGACATTTCGGCACGTGATATTCTGAAGAATTTAGACGCCATATATGAGCGTAGAAGCCTTGCGTCGCAATTAGCTGCACGTAAACGTTTAATAACACTCAAACTCTCAAGTGAAATGACACTTTCGAGTCATTTTGTTATTTTTGATGAAACAGTGAGTGAGTTGTTAGGGGCGGGCGCTAAAATGGATGAGATGGACAAAGTGGCACATTTGCTGCAGACTCTACCTTCAACCTATAATGGTGTCATCACGGCAATCGAAACTTTGTCAGATGAAACTCTATCATTAGCGTTTGTAAAAAATAAATTGTTCGACTACGAGACCAAATTAAGAAATGAAAGTACTGATACAAGTAGTAAAGTCATGAAGGCAGCTGTAAGAAATAATAACAATTTTAATAATCGTAAAACGTTTGGATCTAGAAACACACGGCAAAAGATATTATTTAAGGGAAAAGCTAGAAGTAATATTAAATGCCATCACTGTGGCAAAGAAGGGCACATGAAAAAAGACTGTTACCAGTTTATAAGGTTAAATCAAAACAAAGAAAATTATAAACATAATAAACAAGCTCAGCTTGCAGCATCGGGCCACGGGTTCGCATTTATGATGCGGAAAATGAAAAAGAGTGATCAAATAAATAATGAACTCGGTTTTATACTCGATTCTGGTGCAACGGATCATTTGATCAATGATTACTCGCTGTACGCCGATTGCATCGAATTGGAGCAGCCAATTAAAATCGCTGTGGCAAAAGAAGGCGAGTTTTTATATGCCACTAAGCGTGGAATTATGCGGCTGCACAATGGACACAATATCACACTGGAGGATGTGCTCTACTGCAAGGAGGCAGCAGGAAACCTCATGTCTGTCAAGCGTCTGCAACAGGCAGGGATGTCAATTAAGTTTGACTGTGGTGGTGTCTCCATATCAAACGAGGGGGAACGTTGTGAGTTGCTGCGGACACCGCAACTCTACAGTTATACCCGATACTAAGTCAGTATGGCTCTCCTCCGGCAGACGCCGCTAATATTAAACGACACGACAAAGAGTGCGTGCGAGAGAGACAGAAAATCAGTCTGAGCGTGACGTCGGGCGCTGCGTAGCCACTAAAAATTGATTTCTTGCTTTTGGCTACAAAAATGATCCGATCTGATCCAGATTCAGCAACCGGATAGATATGGTCATTCTCTATGATTCTGCGTTTTTAGTTTACTCGAATTTGCAATATTGTGGATGCAACAGATTTTCGTCCTTTGTGTGGGCGGAAGGGGGTGGGGCGAAGTTTTGAGATATACGTTTTATAGTGAGATCTAACAGGAGTGCGGATACCAAATTTGGTTACTCTAGCCTTAATAGTCTCTGAGATTTATGAATATCCCCAGATCTGCATCCTTTGCGGGGGCGGAAGGGGGTGTGGCGAAATTTTGAAACAAACTCGTCTCGGTCCGATATATTAGGAGTGTGGATACCAAATTTGGTTGCTCTAGCTTTTATAGTCTCTGAGATCTAGGCGCTAATGTTTTACTCTAAGCAAAGCCGCCTATGCTACGTGTGTGTTAGAGAGAGACAGGGCGAGAAAAAATGAAATTGTTTTCTTGATGCTGACTATAATAATAATACGATCCAATTCAGATTCTGCAGTCTAAAAGATATGGTCATTCTCTACGATTCTGCGTTTTTGGTTTTCTCGTATCTTTAAAATTGTGGATGCCACAGATTTTCGCCCTTTGTGGGGGCGGAAGTGGGCGGGGCAAAGTTTTGAAATATTTTTGGAGCAGTGACATATCACAGAAGTCTGGATCCAAAACATCGTTGCTCTAGCTCTTATAGTCTTTGAGCATTAGGCGCTGAAGGGGACGGATTTATTGACGACGCTCCTGACAATCCACTGCACAAGTCCACAGCAGCCACTGTAAACAAACCAAAAATGTCGTCAGTACACACATCAACAATAACAATTTTTAGTGCCTACGCAGCGCCCTACGTCACGCTCAGACTGATTTTCTGTCTCTCTCGCACGCACTCTTTGTCGTGTCGTTTAATATTAGCGGCGTCTGCCGGAGGAGAGCCATACTGACTTAGTATCGGGTATAACTGTAGAGTTGCGGTGTCCGCAGCAACTCACAACGTTCCCCCTCGTTTTCTTTAAAGATTATTTATGTATTTCTTGATTACTTTTTGCTGCAACACCGGTCCACACACTTGAGATCACAAAAGAAGAGAGAGAGTCGACACTTCAAGTGTGACCAGACTAACTCATAATAATAATACCTAACATATCGATAATATTATTTAATGTTATTATTTGAATGTGGGAATAGGCGTATTCCAACACGCCCCCCTCAAAAATAACATTAATTATCAAAATCATAAAAATAAAAAATATAAAAAAAGTTTTCATCATTAAATCAAAAAGGTACCATTCAATTGTTATTCTAATGTGGTTGGTGTGCATTCTGGGAAGTGTTATGTGATCTAGCATTTGCGTCTAAGGATACGGGGAAAACCCAGAAAAACCCGATCAGATCACTTTCAAATTAGATTAACATAAAATTAAATTACTTTAACAATTCATTGGTTCTTTTGGTTCAAATCAAAAAAAAAATTAAATATGAATTAATGTAATAAATTCGTTAATAAAGCTTCATGTTCATGTTTTCATTAAATTGGAATCATTCTTCTTGTAGTAGTCCTAATTTGTTCCGCAGTTCCGCAAATCTTCCAGCAGGTAGTGGCTTCGTGAAGATGTCAGCAAATTGGTTGTCTGTATTAATATACTCAAGAGAAATCTCATTAGTTTCTATCTGTTCTCTTGAAAAATGATATTTTATATCAATATGCTTTGCTCTTTTATGACATGAGGGATTATTTGCAATGCTAATACAGCCTTGGTTGTCTTCATAAATTTTAATGGGTCTGTCGAGTTTAAGATTAATACTATTTAGAAGAGACTTTAGCCATAAAGCTTCTCTTACAGCTTCAAATAGGGCCATATATTCAGCTTCAGTTGATGAAGCTGCCACTGAATTCTGTCTTTTTGTATTCCAACAAATTAAATTGGAATCGAACATTTTAAACAAATAACCCGTTGTACTTTTTCTATCAATCTCATTACTACCCCAATCGGAGTCTACATAGCCAACTAATGTATTTTCAAATGATGTATTCTTTTTAAATATAAGCTTCATATCAATAGTTCCCTTTAAATATCTAATAACCCTTTTTAAACATTGCCATAACTCAGCATTGTTCTTGCTACTATATCTACTCAAGATATTTACAGCGGTAGCTAAATCTGGTCGTGTACACAGCATTATGTACATTAAACAGCCAATAAGGTTACGACATGGAGCATTGCAGTCTTCATCTGAGTTAAGTAACTCATAATTTAGTTTATTTAGTAATGGAGTACTGACTGAATTGCAACTATCCATGTTACATTTATTTAAAATTCTTTTTACATATGCAGCTTGACTCAAATATATTTTGTCTTCAAACATTTCTACTCTGATACCGATAAAATGTTTTATCTCATTTAAGTCAGTCATTCTAAATCTTTCGCTTAAATAATTTTTGAAATTATTCATTCTATCCATATCCCTTGTCGCTATTACTACATCATCAACTTATAATAATACATATATGTTTTTATACCCGATACTCAAAATGAGTATTGGGGTATATTAGATTTGTGGTAAAAGTGGATGTGTGTAACGTCCAGAAGGAATCGTTTCCGACCCCATAAAGTATATATATTCTTGATCAGCATCAATAGCCGAGTCGATTGAGCCATGTCTGTCTGTCCGTCCGTCCGTCTGTCCGTCTGTCCGTCCCCTTCAGCGCCTAATGCTCAAAGACTATAAGAGCTAGAGCAACGATGTTTTGGATCCAGACTTATGTGATATGTCACTGCTCCAAAAATATTTCAAAGCTTTGCCCCGCCCACTTCCGCCCCCACAAAGGGCGAAAATCTGTGGCATCCACAATTTCGACGATACGAGAAAACTAAAAACGCAGAATCGTAGAAGATGACTATATCTCCTAGAGTGCAAAATCTGAACCAGATCGTATAATTATTACAGCCAGAATCACGAAAACAATTTCACTCTTTCTCGCTCTGTCTCACTCTAACACACAGGTTTCATGGTCGGTTTTGCCAATTGCAAAATATGAGTTCAAGGATCTCAGAACCTATAAATGCCAGAGCAACCAAATTTGGTATCCACACTCCTGTGATATCGGACCTTGACCGTTTCCTGTCCAAATTTCGCCACACCCCCTTCCGCCCCCGCAAAGGACGAAAATCTGAGGCAACCACAAATCTCAGAGACTATTAAGGCTAGAGTAACCAAATTTGGTGCACACACTCCTTTAAGATGTCACTATAAAACGTATATCTCAGAATTTCGCCCCACCCCCATCCGCCCCCACAAAGGACGAAAATCTGTTGCATCCACAATATTGCAGATTTGAGAAAACTAAAAACGCAGAATCATAGATAATGATCATATCTATTAGATTGCTGAATTTGGATCAGATCGGATCGTTTTTGTAGCCAAAAGCAAGAATTCAATTTGCAGTGGCTACGCAGCGCCCGACGTCACGCTCAGACTGATTTTCTGTCTCTCTCGCACGCACTCTTTGTCGTGTCGTTTAATATTAGCGGCGCTGCCGGAGGAGAGCCATACTGACTTAGTATCGGGTATAACCGTAGAGTTGCGGTGTCCGCAGCAACTCACAACGTTCCCCCTCGTTCTTTATGTCACCTCTATCAAGAATATATATGCAACGATCCACGGGAGAGTTTACAAAATCGAATTCTTTCAATGCTTGCTCAAATACTTGAAACCAGCATCTAGCTGCTTGTTTGAGCCCATAAATGGCTTTGTTCAGTTTGCATACATGCCCAGCGCCGCATAATACGCCCTGAGGAGGCCGCATATATATCTCCTCACTTAATGTACCATTGAGGAAAGCTGTTTTAACATCCATCTGATGGACTTTCAAATGATAGTACGAACCTAAAACTGGCAATTCTAGCAACGGGAGCAAATGTTTCTTCATAGTCTACTTGGTACTATTAGATTGCTGAATTTGGATCAGATCGGATCGTTTTTGTAGCCAAAAGCAAGAATTCAATTTGCAGTGGCTACGCAGCGCCCGACGTCACGCTCAGACTGATTTTCTGTCTCTCTCGCACGCACTCTTTGTCGTGTCGTTTAATATTAGCGGCGCTGCCGGAGGAGAGCCATACTGACTTAGTATCGGGTATAACCGTAGAGTTGCGGTGTCCGCAGCAACTCACAACGTTCCCCCTCGTTCTTTATGTCACCTCTATCAAGAATATATATGCAACGATCCACGGGAGAGTTTACAAAATCGAATTCTTTCAATGCTTGCTCAAATACTTGAAACCAGCATCTAGCTGCTTGTTTGAGCCCATAAATGGCTTTGTTCAGTTTGCATACATGCCCAGCGCCGCATAATACGCCCTGAGGAGGCCGCATATATATCTCCTCACTTAATGTACCATTGAGGAAAGCTGTTTTAACATCCATCTGATGGACTTTCAAATGATAGTACGAACCTAAAACTGGCAATTCTAGCAACGGGAGCAAATGTTTCTTCATAGTCTACTTGGTACTATTAGATTGCTGAATTTGGATCAGATCGGATCGTTTTTGTAGCCAAAAGCAAGAATTCAATTTGCAGTGGCTACGCAGCGCCCGACGTCACGCTCAGACTGATTTTCTGTCTCTCTCGCACGCACTCTTTGTCGTGTCGTTTAATATTAGCGGCGCTGCCGGAGGAGAGCCATACTGACTTAGTATCGGGTATAACCGTAGAGTTGCGGTGTCCGCAGCAACTCACAACGTTCCCCCTCGTTCTTTATGTCACCTCTATCAAGAATATATATGCAACGATCCACGGGAGAGTTTACAAAATCGAATTCTTTCAATGCTTGCTCAAATACTTGAAACCAGCATCTAGCTGCTTGTTTGAGCCCATAAATGGCTTTGTTCAGTTTGCATACATGCCCAGCGCCGCATAATACGCCCTGAGGAGGCCGCATATATATCTCCTCACTTAATGTACCATTGAGGAAAGCTGTTTTAACATCCATCTGATGGACTTTCAAATGATAGTACGAACCTAAAACTGGCAATTCTAGCAACGGGAGCAAATGTTTCTTCATAGTCTACTTGGTACTTTTGAGTAAATCCTCTTGCAACCAGTCTAGCTTTGTATTTTATTGGGACTCCTAGTTCATTATATTTAATGGAAAATACCCATCTACTGTCTACAATATTTTTGTTTTCTGGCTTCTTTATAATTGTCCAGGTGTTATTAATTTCATGGGCATTTAACTCTGTATTTATTGCCTCCTCCCAATCAGATTTATCATTCCTAAAATTTATTTCATCAAAAGAATTTGGAACTTCATCAAACATTATATGGGCATTTAATATAAATTTGTTAAAGCTTTTATCATGTTCTTTATAAGACACCTTCGGCTTAGACTTTAACCTCTCACTTTTTCTACTAATTATATTAGTATCCTTATTTTCTTCACGACAATTATCTGGCTGATCAGCTTTTTCACAATCCTTACTCTCATTCGGGATATATAATTCCTTACTATCATTCAGGAAATCAGTTTTTCTTTTCCTACTTTCATTCGGAAAATTCAGCTTTTCGCATTCCTTACTTTCATTCAGGATTTCACATTCCGTACTATCATTCGGGAGATAAAACTGATCAGATTCCTTACTCTCATTCAGGAATTCTTGTTGACTTCTTTCCTTACTCTCTTTCGGGAAATCTGTTTCAAATTTTACTTCTCTAGAATAAAGCATATTAGTCTCGTCTACGACAACATCTCTTGCAACAATAACTTTTCCTTTAATGACATCCCACAATTTGAGTCCATTTTGTTCATACCCTATCAAGATAGCTTTGAATGATTTTTCATCAAATTTACCTTTTTTAATTTTCTTGTGCACATACACGGTTGAACCGAACACTCTTAAAAATTTTAAATGGGGCTTTCTATTGTGCCACAGCTCATATGGGGTCATTTTACAATCACCAAGTGCTTTGCTTGGAATTCTGTTGATTAGATATGTTGCAGTTAGCACAGCTTCACCCCAAAAACTTTTGTCTAATTTTGCACCATTTACCATAGCACGAGCTTTCTCTGTAATGGTTCTTATCATTCGCTCCGAAACACCATTCAACTGAGGTGTATGTGGCACTGTCAAATGATAACTTATTCCTTTATTAACGCAGAACTCACGAATTTCATTCGACAAGTATTCTCTACCGTTGTCAATGTACAAATTGACAATCTTGAAATTAAAACGAGGGGGAACGTTGTGAGTTGCTGCGGACACCGCAACTCTACAGTTATACCCGATACTAAGTCAGTATGGCTCTCCTCCGGCAGACGCCGCTAATATTAAACGACACGACAAAGAGTGCGTGCGAGAGAGACAGAAAATCAGTCTGAGCGTGACGTCGGGCGCTGCGTAGCCACTAAAAAT
Source organism: Drosophila persimilis (assembly GCF_003286085.1). Taxonomy (NCBI): domain Eukaryota; kingdom Metazoa; phylum Arthropoda; class Insecta; order Diptera; family Drosophilidae; genus Drosophila; species Drosophila persimilis. The sequence continues at coordinate 75,932 of NW_020825543.1, forward strand.
TGATTTCTTGCTTTTGGCTACAAAAATGATCCGATCTGATCCAGATTCAGCAATCTGATAGATATGGTCATTATCTATGATTCTGCGTTTTTAGTTTTCTCGAATCTGCAATATTGTGGATGCAACAGATTTTCGTCCTTTGTGTGGGCGGAAGCGGGTGGGGCGAAATTTTGAGATATACGTTTTATAGTGAGATCTAACAGAAGTGCGAATACCAAATTTGGTTACTCTAGCTTTAATAGTCTCTGAGATTTGTGAATATCCCCAGATTTGCATTCTTTGCGGGGGCGGAAGGGGGTGTGGCGAAATTTTGAAACAAACTCGTCTCGGTCCGATATATTAGGAGTGTGTATACCAAATTTGGTTGCTCTAGCTTTTATAGTCTCTGAGATCTAGGCGCTAATGTTTTACTCTAAGCAAAGCCGCCTATGCTACGTGTGTGTTAGAGAGAGACAGGGCGAGAAAAAATGAAATTGTTTTCTTGATGCTGACTATAATAATAATACGATCCAATTCAGATTCTGCAGTCTAAAAGATATGGTCATTCTCTACGATTCTGCGTTTTTGGTTTTCTTGTATCTTTAAAATTGTGGATGCCACAGATTTTCGCCCTTTGTGGGGGCGGAAGTGGGCGGGGCAAAGTTTTGAAATATTTTTGTAGCAGTGACATATAACATAAGTCTGGATCCAAAACATCGTTGCTCTGGCTCTTATAGTCTTTGAGCATTAGGAGCTGAAGGGGACGGACAGACGGACGGACGGACAGACGGACAGACGGACGGACGCACAGACGGACAGACGGACAGACAGACATGGCTCAATCGACTCGGCTATTGATGCTGATCAAGAATATATATACTTTATGGGGTCGGAAACGATTCCTTCTGGACGTTACACACATCCACTTTTACCACAAATCTAATATACCCCAATACTCATTTTGAGTATCGGGTATAATGAGCCTCGCTCTTTGCTACAAAATCTTTAAATACATTGAATACATCTGATTTATATTTTAACAAATAGGTTACACAATAATGTGTAAATTGATCTACGAAGATCACAAAATAATTTTTATCGTCTAGTGTAACTGGTTTAATGGGGCCACATACATCTGAATGTATTACAAACAAGGGTCGTTTTATATAACTTTTATCTTTAGATTGCTTAAATGGCAACCTAGCCTGTTTCCCATTTAAACATGACTCACAAACTTCATCTGATATTTTTAAATTAACAAGAAGATTACTGTCATTAAATAAATTATTATTCTTTATTTCAAGCAATTTTGCATTGCTTATATGCCCCAACCTCTCATGCCATAATCGATAATTATTTTTGTTCCTAGCATCTACACTGTATGCTTGGAATTGGACTACAGGTATATCCAACATACCTGTATGTTTAACAACAATTACTCCATTTTTATACCCGATACTCAAAATGAGTATTGGGGTATATTAGATTTGTGGTAAAAGTGGATGTGTGTAACGTCCAGAAGGAATCGTTTCCGACCCCATAAAGTATATATATTCTTGATCAGCATCAATAGCCGAGTCGATTGAGCCATGTCTGTCTGTCCGTCCGTCCGTCTGTCCGTCCCCTTCAGCGCCTAATGCTCAAAGACTATAAGAGCTAGAGCAACGATGTTTTGGATCCAGACTTCTGTGATATGTCACTGCTCCAAAAATATTTCAAAACTTTGCCCCGCCCACTTCCGCTCCCACAAAGGGCGAAAATCTGTGGCATCCACAATTTTAAAGATACGAGAAAACCAAAAACGCAGAATCGTAGAGAATGACGATATCTTTTAGACTGCGGAATCTGAATTGGATCGTATTATTATTATAGCCAGCATCAAGAAAACAATTTCATTTTTTCTCGCCCTGTCTCTCTCTAACACACAAGTAGCATAGGCGGCTTTGCTTAGAGTAAAACATTAGCGCCTAGATCTCAGAGACTATAAAAGCTAGAGCAACCAAATTTGGTATCCACACTCCTAATATATCGGACCGAGACGAGTTTGTTTCAAAATTTCGCCACACCCCCTTCCGCCCCCGCAAAGAATGCAGATCTGGGGATATTCATAAATCTCAGAGACTATTAAGGCTAGAGTAACCAAATTTGGTATCCGCACTCCTGTTAGATCTCACTATAAAACGTATATCTCAAAACTTCGCCCCACCCCCTTCCGCCCACACAAAGGACGAAAATCTGTTGCATCCACAATATTGCAGATTCGAGAAAACTAAAAACGCAGAATCATAGATAATGACCATATCTATCAGATTGCTTAATCTGGATCAGATCGGATCATTTTTGTAGCCAAAAGCAAGAAATCAATTTTTAGTGGCTACGCAGCGCCCGACGTCACGCTCAGACTGATTTTCTGTCTCTCTCGCACGCACTCTTTGTCGTGTCGTTTAATATTAGCGGCGTCTGCCGGAGGAGAGCCATACTGACTTAGTATCGGGTATAACTGTAGAGTTGCGGTGTCCGCAGCAACTCACAACGTTCCCCCTCGTTTTAATTTCAAGATTGTCAATTTGTACATTGACAACGGTAGAGAATACTTGTCGAATGAAATGCGTGAGTTCTGCGTTAATAAAGGAATAAGTTATCATTTGACAGTGCCACATACACCTCAGTTGAATGGTGTTTCGGAGCGAATGATAAGAACCATTACAGAGAAAGCTCGTGCTATGGTAAATGGTGCAAAATTAGACAAAAGTTTTTGGGGTGAAGCTGTGCTAACTGCAACATATCTAATCAACAGAATTCCAAGCAAAGCACTTGGTGATTGTAAAATGACCTTATATGAGCTGTGGCACAATAGAAAGCCCAATTTAAAATTTTTAAGAGTGTTCGGTTCAACCGTGTATGTGCACAACAAAATTAAAAAAGGTAAATTTGATGAAAAATCATTCAAAGCTATCTTGATAGGGTATGAACAAAATGGACTCAAATTGTGGGATGTCATTAAAGGAAAAGTTATTGTTGCAAGAGATGTTGTCGTAGACGAGACTAATATGCTTTATTCTAGAGAAGTAAAATTTGAAACAGATTTCCCGAAAGAGAGTAAGGAAAGAAGTCAACAAGAATTCCTGAATGAGAGTAAGGAATCTGATCAGTTTTATCTCCCGAATGATAGTACGGAATGTGAAATCCTGAATGAAAGTAAGGAATGCGAAAAGCTGAATTTTCCGAATGAAAGTAGGAAAAGAAAAACTGATTTCCTGAATGATAGTAAGGAATTATATATCCCGAATGAGAGTAAGGATTGTGAAAAAGCTGATCAGCCAGATAATTGTCGTGAAGAAAATAAGGATACTAATATAATTAGTAGAAAAAGTGAGAGGTTAAAGTCTAAGCCGAAGGTGTCTTATAAAGAACATGATAAAAGCTTTAACAAATTTATATTAAATGCCCATATAATGTTTGATGAAGTTCCAAATTCTTTTGATGAAATAAATTTTAGGAATGATAAATCTGATTGGGAGGAGGCAATAAATACAGAGTTTGTTAAAGTTATTTTATTTGTAAGACAGCAGAATATCAGTATACAGAATTATATGTGCTTCCGAGTAACATACGCAAGAGAGAGACACCGAAAAGGGAACATCGATATACAGAACATCGATATGAGAACATCGATATGCAGCAGGGCACATGCGCAGTGTTGTTACAGATCAATATCTAATTATCGTGGCGGTCACTTTGAACACTCCTCCTCAACACAACGCATGTTTACAAACTTTAAATATACTTAACTAATATTCAATAACATGTCAAGCACTTATAAACGATCTTTTAAACCAAATGCGAATACAAATTTATGGTGCTTAACCTTGGCTAAGTTCTTTGTGAGGACATCTGCTATCATCTCATCGGTTGGCAGATATGCAATGTTGACTTCACCTCTCTTGAGAACCTCTCGAATATGATGTATCTTGACGTCGATGTGCTTTGTACGTGCATGAAACATGGGGTTTCTAGCAAGCTGCTGTGCTCCAATGTTGTCGCCGTACATCTGAATAGCTGACTCCTTGGATATCAGCTTTAAGTCAATCAGTAGGCTGCGAAAGTATATCGCCTCTTTTGCTGCAGATGATAAGGCTATGTACTCTGCCTCCGTGGAACTGAGGGCAACCGTCGATTGCTTTCTTGACTGCCAAGAAACCGCTCCTCCTGCCAACATGCATACATAGCCAGTGAATGACTTTCGGTTCGTCATATCACTTGCCCAATCTGCATCAACAAAACACTCAATTGCCTTTCCTTGCTTTGTGTAGCATATCTCCCAGTCGATAGTTTTTGCCAAATATCGAAGGATGTGCTTGGCTGCCGCTTCATGCTCGGAATGAGGATCCTTGTTACGTTGTGCTAATTTGTTCACCGAATGCGCAATGTCTGGACGAGTCATAACAGCAAGATAAGATAACTCTCCAATTAGCTTTTGGAACGATGTGATGTCGACCCTGCGGCAATCCTCTTTGTTGCATGCCACCTGGTAACCAGCTTCAAGAGGCGTGGACGTCTGTCGACAATCTTTCAAATTGTACTGTTCGAGCAACTCTCTAATATATTTCCGTTGGCTGATTGAAATCGCACCCGTACTGCCTTCACGTTTCACCTCAATACCTAAAAAGTATTGCATAGGCCCGATGTCAACCACATCAAATTCTGCTGCGATCTTTATCTTGATATCAGATATATCATCTAGGTCCTTACACGCCAAAATAATGTCATCTACGTAGACAGCTATTAGACACATATTTTTACCTGGCTTACGATACAGACAGGGTTCGTTGACAGTTGGTATAAAACCAATGCGTCTCAGCGTTGCATCCAACGTAGAGTTCCACACTCTTCCTGATTGTTTTAGGCCATATATACTTTTGTGAAGCCTCAAAACGTGATTTGGGTGAACTTCGCTGATGAAGCCCTCAGGTTGTCTCATAAAAACCTCATCTTCCAATTCGCCGTTGAGATACGCCGTGACAACATCCATTTGATGTAGGTGGAGACCATGTTCGACTGCAAGTGCAATTATCAACCTGATAGTTGCGTGGCGTACAACTGGTGCAAATGTTTCCTTGTAGTCGATCCCGTAGCGTTGGCTACAACCTTTCGCCACCAGACGTGATTTGAGCCTGTTCACGCTTCCATCCGGATTGGACTTAACTGCGTAAACCCATCTGCATCCAATGGACTTTTTCCCGCTAGGAAATTTAGTAAGCGACCACGTGCCGTTCTTCACGAGAGATTCGTACTCGTCCTTCATTGATGCTTTCCATATCTCGCCTTCAGTAGACCGTTCAGCTTGTGCGTAGTTTTGTGGAACTTGTACGTCTGCTGCCAGTATCGCATTGAGCATATGATACTGCTTCCTTGGTCGTCCTGGTTTGCCCGTCCGTACTATGGTTGGGCGTCCTGGTTCTCTTATTGGTTCTGGAATTACAAGAATGTCATTACTAGACCTAATCTCCTCCTGATTTTCTGGCTCATTTTCTGGATCTTTAAATTGCTCGCTATCCATTTCGGGTTCAGCGTTCTGGTTTTGTTGAACCTCAATTGATGCTATGTCATTGGAACATGATGCATCTAGTTTGCCCCCTTCAGGTTCTACAAAAATGACATCCCTACTCTCTACGAGTTTCCTGGTTTCTTTACTGACCAAACGGTATGCTTTGGCCGTATCCGAGTAGCCCACCATTATATACTCTAAGCCTTTCTGTGCGAACTTTGATTTCTTTGTTTTATCTAGAGCTATCGCTACTGAGCCAAAAACTCTTAAATGCGATACCACTGGCTTTCGACCTGTCCATATTTCAAAAGGTGTCACCCCGCTCAAGCAGCTGCTTGCCACTCTATTTCGCAAATACGTGGCAGTTCGAATCGCTTCTGCCCAATAGCATTCACTCAACCCAGCATGCAGCAGCATACTTCTTGCCATTTCTACCAATGTTCTGTTGGCCCTTTCTGCAACTCCGTTTTGTTGAGGTGTATATGGCACTGTTAAGTTTCGCTTTATTCCATTTTGGTTTAGGTAATTGTCAAAAACGCTTGATATGTATTCTCGGCCATTGTCGCTTTGTAAAACCTTGACTTTTCTCCCAGTTTGGCACTCAACTTGACTCTTAAATTCTTTAAAAGCCTCGAAAACCTGATCTTTGGTTTTTAGGAAACTTACTGATACATATCTTGAACAATCATCAATAAATGTGGCGAAATATCGATTGCCTCCCATTGACTGCTTTTGCATTGGACCGCATACATCAGTATGTATTAAGTCTAGAACGCCCTTTGACCTGTTTGTGCTCGATTGAAATGGTTGCACGCAAATTTTACTTTTTGCGCATGTTGCACACACTTGTTTTGGCTTGTATATGCCCTTGAGACCTATTACCATCTCCTTGTTAACCATTTCCTTTAATGCGTCAAAATGTACATGTCCGAACCTATTGTGCCATTTGAATGCATCTGCCTCAACATTTACAATGTTCATACACTTTTCCTGATTGTCCTGAACCATAAACAATCCATTTTCCAGATGTGCCTTTATAACTATTTTTCCGTTTTCAAAAATCATCGCTTGATTTTCTCAAACACAACTTTTTTTCCATGTTTTAATAGTTTTGTGACCGATATAAAATTGTACTGCAAATCTGGTACCAAGATAACATTTTCCATCGTAACGGATCTATCACCGAACTTTACTTGAACAGTTCCATGCCCTTCAGCAATAAGTGATTTACCGCCGGCTAAAAATAGTTTTTGATTATCTTCCGTGAACGACACAAAGCGTTCCTTGTCACAACATAGATGCGCCGTTGCGCCACTGTCTATGCACCATGCATTTAACATCTGGTCATTCGGCTTAGCTAAACTTAGGATTGGTACATATTTTTCTGGTTCCACTTTGTCATATTCGGTTACGTAAAGCATTGTACCCAATCTTTCCCCGCTTTTACTGTTTGCGCCCTTGTTGTTTGCTTCTTCCTGCTTGCTTTTAGCACGGCATTCCGATTTAAAATGGCCTTCCTTTCCGCACTTAAAACACTTTTTGCCCTTCTTAAAGTTTTTCTTAAAATTGTTGTTGTCATAACTGACGTGTAGTTCCGCGCTACTTGTAATTTCCTTGCTAATGCTATCTTCCTGCCTATTCGCTTCTTCAGAAATTTTTATTTTTAGCATGCTCAAGCTCGGCAAATCATCTCGCGTCTCAATCGCAACAACAAAACTTTCATACGATTTAGGCAAACCATTTAGCAACACAACTGATAAGATCTTTTCATCAACCTTTATGTTGACCTCTGCTAAAGCCTCGTGTACCACCTGGAATTTCCGCAAATATTCCTGTGCACTTATACCATCCGACATTTTTAACGTCAACAATTGTTTAATTAAAAACACTACCCTTGCTGGTCCGCTTGGCCTGTGAATTTTATTTAGCTTTTGCCATGCCTGTGAAGACGATACACAATTTTTAATATTGTTTAGTTGGGTCGATTTAACACAAAGTAAAATTGACGCCAACGCCTTTTGATCCTTTAGTTCAAAAGCTGCACGTTGCTCACTTGTTGCACTTTCACTAAGCTCAATTTTACCACTGACGATTGGCCACAAATCATTTTGTATGAGAACACTTCTCATCAAAACTTCCCATGTGCTATAATTGTTTTCGTCCAGTTTCTCAATATTGAAATTCATATTTCCACTCATTTTTTATACTTATTGTCCCACAGTGCAAAATTTGTAACTGTCGATCGTCTCATGCACAAAGCAACTACGACGACAATACTGTTGTCCGTGTCTTTCTTTTGTTTTTTTTCGTTTTCTTTTAAGTATCCCCCCGAGTTGCTATTTACACACACACACTCGCGATTTTCTATGCCTTGGTATACACACTTTTGGGTATACACACTCGCCGTTTTGTGCGGCTTGGCATACGCACTTTTTGGTATACACACTTGAGTCTCCGTTCGCTTTTGTGTTTCTTGATCCGTTGGGACTGCTTTATTTTGGACTTTAAACCACGGCAACGGTCCGATTCGCTGCAAAATTCGAATCAAAAAACACAATGCGAATCTCCGTTGAATTTGTTCAACTTGTTCTTTTGCCTTTCTATGTACACACATAACCCCAATGAGTCTATGCCATTTTTTAGCACTGCTTTTCACTAAGCACCAAACAATGTTTATTGTTTCTCACTGTTTCTGTTTTATACTGTTTCTGGGTGAATTGGTGTCTGGGCCCATAACCTGTTAAAGTTATTTTATTTGTAAGACAGCAGAATATCAGTATACAGAATTATATGTGCTTCCGAGTAACATACGCAAGAGAGAGACACCGAAAAGGGAACATCGATATACAGAACATCGATATGAGAACATCGATATGCAGCAGGGCACATGCGCAGTGTTGTTACAGATCAATATCTAATTATCGTGGTGGTCACTTTGAACAGAGTTAAATGCCCATGAAATTAATAACACCTGGACAATTATAAAGAAGCCAGAAAACAAAAATATTGTAGACAGTAGATGGGTATTTTCCATTAAATATAATGAACTAGGAGTCCCAATAAAATACAAAGCTAGACTGGTTGCAAGAGGATTTACTGAAAAGTACCAAGTAGACTATGAAGAAACATTTGCTCCCGTTGCTAGAATTGCCAGTTTTAGGTTCGTACTATCATTTGAAAGTCCATCAGATGGATGTTAAAACAGCTTTCCTCAATGGTACATTAAGTGAGGAGATATATATGCGGCCTCCTCAGGGCGTATTATGCGGCGCTGGGCATGTATGTAAACTGAACAAAGCCATTTATGGGCTCAAACAAGCAGCTAGATGCTGGTTTCAAGTATTTGAGCAAGCATTGAAAGAATTCGATTTTGTAAACTCTCCCGTGGATCGTTGCATATATATTCTTGATAGAGGTGACATAAAGAAAAACATATATGTATTATTATAAGTTGATGATGTAGTAATAGCGACAAGGGATATGGATAGAATGAATAATTTCAAAAATTATTTAAGCGAAAGATTTAGAATGACTGACTTAAATGAGATAAAACATTTTATCGGTATCAGAGTAGAAATGTTTGAAGACAAAATATATTTGAGTCAAGCTGCATATGTAAAAAGAATTTTAAATAAATTTAACATGGATAGTTGCAATTCAGTCAGTACTCCATTACTAAATAAATTAAATTATGAGTTACTTAACTCAGATGAAGACTGCAATGCTCCATGTCGTAACCTTATTGGCTGTTTAATGTACATAATGCTGTGTACACGACCAGATTTAGCTACCGCTGTAAATATCTTGAGTAGATATAGTAGCAAGAACAATGCTGAGTTATGGCAATGTTTAAAAAGGGTTATTAGATATTAAAAGGGAACTATTGATATGAAGCTTATATTTAAAAAGAATACATCATTTGAAAATACATTAGTTGGCTATGTAGACTCCGATTGGGGTAGTAATGAGATTGATAGAAAAAGTACAACGGGTTATTTGTTTAAAATGTTCGATTCCAATTTAATTTGTTGGAATACAAAACGAGGGGGAACGTTGTGAGTTGCTGCGGACACCGCAACTCTAAGGTTATACCCGATACTAAGTCAGTATGGCTCTCCTCCGGCAGACGCCGCTAATATTTAACGACACGACAAAGAGTGCGTGCGAGAGAGACAGAAAATCAGTCTGAGCGTGACGTCGGGCGCTGCGTAGCCACTGCAAATTGATTTGTTCCTTTTGGCTAAAAAAATGGTCTGATCTGATCCAGATTCAGCAATCTAATAGATATGGTCATTATCTATGATTCTGCGTTTTTAGTTTTCTCAAATCTGCAATATTGTGGATGCAACAGATTTTCGTCCTTTGTGGGGGCGGATGGGGGTGGGGCGAAATTCTGAGATATACGTTTTATAGTGACATCTTAAAGGACTGTGTGCACCAAATTTGGTTACTCTAGCCTTAATAGTCTCTGAGATTTGTGGTTGCCTCAGATTTTCGTCCTTTGCGGGGGCGGAAGGGGGTGTGGCGAAATTTGGACAGGAAACGGTCAAGGTCCGATATCACAGGATAGTGGATACCAAATTTGGTTGCTCTGGCTTTTATAGGTTCTGAGATCCTTGAACTCATATTTTGCAATTGGCAAAACCGACCATGAAACCTGTGTGTTAGAGTGAGACAGAGCGAGAAAGAGTGAAATTGTTTTCGTGATTCTGGCTATAATAATTATACGATCTGGTTCAGATTTTGCACTCTAGAAGATATAGTCATCTTCTACGATTCTGCGTTTTTAGTTTTCTCGTATCGTCGAAATTGTGGATGCCACAGATTTTCGCCCTTTGTGGGGGCGGAAGTGGGCGGGGCAAAGTTTTGAAATATTTTTGGAGCAGTGACATATCACAGAAGTCTGGATCCAAAACATCGTTGCTCTAGCTCTTATAGTCTTTGAGCATTAGGCGCTGAAGGGGACGGACAGACGGACAGACGGACAGACGGACGGACGGACAGACAGACAGGGCTCAATCGACTCGGCTATTGATGCTGATCAAGAATATATATACTTTATAGGGTCGGAAACGATTCCTTCTGGACGTTACACACATCCACTTTTACCACAAATCTAATATACCCCAATACTCATTTTGAGTATCGGGTATAAAAAAGACAGAATTCAGTGGCAGCTTCATCAACTGAAGCTGAATATATGGCCCTATTTGAAGCTGTAAGAGAAGTGTACGAGCTAAGTCCCTCCAACAGTTTTCCAGTGGAATCCGTCTACACAATTCAGACCTTCCTTAATCCGCTCGATGTAGTTCCTTGCTCGTTCGTTTTATTTCGTATATATCTCTTAAATCTAGTGATCAGAATTCAGATCGTTTTGGCTCGATACTATTGATACTACCGATTGCGCTTCTTTATATGTACATAATGTAACGCGCCAACTTCAAATTAATTCACAATTTTAGTACTATTTACATATTAATTCAAATCTTCAAATTGTTAACCTTTATAACGTAATTTAATCCTATATTCTATTAAGGGGCGTCAACATTCTCCCCACCTTGGAAGCTCCTTCCAACATTAAGTTCATCGGCATCTGTAGGCAGCGGGCAGAGCTTATGTACGTTGCGCTTAAATAATCCAGTCTTGGTCCTGAGTGTTACAACCCGAACTGCACCATCAGCTCCTGGGTGTAACTCTGCAACTCTTCCCAGCAGCCATTGTCCGGGCGGAGCGTTGTCTTCCGCAATAAGGACCAGTGTACCAAGTTGAATGTTGTTGGCTACAGGCTCCACTTTGTCCGCTTCTGCAGCAACGTCAAATATTCCGCCGACCAGCGGTGCCAGAACATGTGGTGTACCATTAGAATGCGTTTCCAATGGTTGCTCATGGACAGTTTCAACAGTGCGTCGTCTACTGGTTCTACTAACGCGTTCAGGGGTCGGCCAACCAAGAAAATGACCGGGAGTTAGCGCCTCGAAGTCATTCGGGTCCGATGACAAGGGATGCAGAGGTCTAGAATTCATCACCGCTTCTACTTGTGTGATGGCAGTCGCAAGATCTTCGTAGTTAAGTGCTGTGCTGTTGGTGCATTTCACCAGCAGCTGTTTGGCCACCTTCACGGCGCTCTCCCATAATCCTCCAAAGTGAGGGGAGCGTGGGGGGATGAAGTGAAACCTGACTCCTCGCTGGCTGCATTCGTCGTCAATGAGCTTCTGACTTGGCGAGTCGAAAGCTCTGTTGAGCTCTCGTGACGCACCTACAAAATTGGTGGCGTTGTCGCAATATAGGTCAGAGCTCAATCCACGTCTTGCAAAGAACCGTTTTATAACGCCGCGATGAACGCATTTGAGCTTAAGTCCGACACGATCTCTATATGGCAGGCCTTTGTTGCAAAGCATACAAATGTGCACAGATACACCTTTACTGGGCGTTTTCCTCGCATGTGAAAGTGCATCCATATTGGTCCAGCAAAGTCCAGTCCAGCGCGCTCGAAGGGGTAGATATTGCCTCGCACTCGGTTAGCTGGCAGCGCTCCCATCAGCTGTGTTGCAGCGAGCGGCCGACGACGAAAGCATGGTATGCAGCCACGGATCACCCTGCGGGCAAGTTTCCTGCAATTGATTACCCAATATCTCTGTCGCAAAAAGGCACATAGCGATTGTGCCCCGGCATGTAAATTCTTTCGATGTGTGAGTTCAACAAGCGCCTCTACCACTTTATGGTTGCTCGGCATTAAGATGGGATGCCTTGTGTCAAATGGCAATTCGGCATTGGACAACCTTCCGCCGACTCGAATAATAGCTATTCCCTCTTCCTCTTGTAAAAACGGGCTTAAACTCTGAATTCTCGCTGATTTGATCACCTTTCCCTCTTTAAGCTTAATGAATTCCTCATGCAAGCTCAACTGCTGCACATTATACACAATATAGCGCAATCCGCCCTCCATTTCAGCTGCAGTAAGGTTGCCTGTTTCATTTGAGTTTGATCTCAACGATATTCTACGCCAGCGAAAAATATAGCTAAAAACTCGCTGCAATTTGAGGAAATCATTTGCAAATTTGCATCTCCCCCACGACATCTAACTTCTCATTACTTTCTACCTTTCCAACTGTCAGCGAGAACTTACATTTCCTCTCCTCTGGAACTGTTTGTATTTCCTCACTCCAATTAAATTTGGTCCAGTCATCTGCTGCGTCCATTAAAAATTCTGGACCGTTCCACCACATCGTTGACTGGCTCAATTCGTTTACCAATAATCCCCTAGATACAATATCTGCAGGGTTTGATTTGGTGTCGACCTTGAACCAATCCTGTACCTGTGTGAGCTCTTGTATTTGAGCCACCCTATTGGCAACGACGGTGGTCCATCGACTAGCATGTGACGACAGCCAATTTAACACAATTGTGGAGTCCGTGAAATAGTTAACCTTCTCTACTGGTATGTGAAGACAGGCGCATACCTTTGCCATTAGCTTGGCCACTAACAATGCCCCTTGTAACTCTAAGCGTGGCAATGATGTTACCCTAACTGGGGCTACTTTGGACTTGGCCGTTACCAGTCGCACCGAAATTCCTCCCCCTTCATCCCTAACACGAGCATAAATTACGCCGCCGTAAGCTCTGTTGGATGCATCAGAGAAGCCAAACAGTTGCAAAGTGCATGGGTCGGGCCGTAATTGGGATTGAGGATCGCGGAATTGAAATTTTGTCAATTAGTTTCATTTCTTCTCTATATCGAAGCCATTGAGTTGCGTAGCTTGCTGGTAACTCCTCGTCCCAATCCTGCTTTAGAAGCCAAAGTTCCTGAACAAAGATCTTGCCCAAGATCAGCAAGGGACTCAAGAACCCTAACGGATCAAACACCTGAGCCAATTCGGACAGCACTGATCGCTTCGTGGCGATTGCGGGAGACCTTTATGTTAAAGCAAAATTGGAATTTGTCCTCTAGACTTGACCAATATATCCCCAAAGTTTTAGCTGCGTCCTCTGTTTTTAGCATCAGAGGGGCTCTACGCTGGTGTTGTTGTCCATTCCTCCTTGATAATTGCTGCGCCATTTGTGCAGCTCGAACTTTCCTAGCCCTAATAATTCGGTCACTTGTTCTTTCAACTTTGTTAGTTCCTCTTTTGATTCGGCTCCACACAGCATATCATCCATATAGAAACTTCGCTTTACTGCCTCTCTAGCTAACGGAAACTTTTCCGCGTACCTATCGACCAAGTAATAGAGGCAACGTACTGCCAGGAACGGCGCCGAATTTGTTCATAAGTGACCGTGTTAGGCGTAGCACCTGGATAGGATCCGAAACGTTGCATCGCCATAGAATGCATTGATAGTTTCTATGTGGTTCCGCAACCAATATTTGACGGTACATTTTCTTTATGTCGGCCGTAAGGGCGTATCTATAGAAACGGAACCTGGTCAAAGTCTCGAACAGATCTGGCTGCAAACGTTGGACCAACCAAAGTTGCGTCGTTCAGTGACCTGCCGTTGCTAGATCTACATGAGGCATCAAATACGACCCGTAACTTGGTCCGTCCAAAACTCTCTGGGGGCGAATAACCGGATGATGTGCATGAAGTTTCGACCTTTTCTTGTCCAGGGCGGGCTCTATTGCCGTTAAAATGCCCTAACTGGCGATATTCTTCAATAAATTGAACATATTGTTCCTTCCAGCGCTTGGCTACGATTTATAAACCTCTTCTCTAAATTCAAGACCTGGTAAGTGCGATTTGATAGTTTTCGCCTAACTCAACTTTAGGATTCTTAAGGGGCAGAGCTACCACTAAATCCTGAGGCCTCCTGCTTAACATGCGTCACAAAACAATCTTCGCACTGTTTTTCTTCCTCAGTGAACTTATCTACTGTTTCAAGGGACTTCGTCACACTTCCAAAACCTTTGTACGAGCTCTTGCAGCTGATCATTTTTTGACCCCTTTCGTTCAATGTCAGTATTGCTAACCAGTGCAACTTCAGAAGATTTCGTGAATTCACCTAACGACGACCCAGCATAACAGAGACTTTTGAAGCCTTGGAAGGTGTGCTCCTAGTTTAATTTGCCCTGCTACATAGCTTGAAAAACAATGTGACTTCCAACTAGCATGTCAATATCTTCCCCGGACTGAAATGTAGGGTCGGCCAGCGTAACTCCCTTGGGTGGAACCCACTCCGAACAAATTCCTGAGCTTGTTGGGTTATACTGAGTTATTTCCTTCAGCACACAGAAGTCCTCGGTAGCCATATATCTGGTGACTCTAGATTTAAAAGTCGCTTGCACCTCTCCCATAACTTGAGATGTTGCATTCCAATACCACTGAGTTGTATGACTGAGTCGCGCCATTTCTAGGCCCAGGGCCGCGAGACTATCCTAGCCGTCAGAAAATTTAATTGACTACCGGAATCTAACACGCACCTGCAATTGCGATATCCTCCGTCTATAGCTTTGATGTGAACTACAGCGGTCGCAAGAAAGTTGGTGGATGATCTAGACAATAGGGAGCTATGCAGTGACTTTGGCTCTTGCAAACTCCTGCCCTTGAGCCCCGGCTCCTTGGCAACAATAGGTATCTCTCGATGCAGAAGTTCATGATGCGGCTTGCTGCAAATCCTACAAACGCGGACCATTACAGTTTCTAGTTGTATGTCGCTTGCTAAAACAAATCAGGCACAGCGAATGCTTCTTCGCCTCATGGTAACGTTGTACTGGTGATAGTTCGTTAAACCTTTGACACCCTTTCAATCCATGGGTCCCAGGACAAACGTAGCAGCCATTGCTGCCTATTGTTGCAGCTAAGGTCGCATTTTTCATCTCACCTTTACCACTGGGTCGGGCTCCATTGCCTCGCCGAACTTCCCTATTTGCCATATTGACTCCTCTGTTTATCAGAAACTGCGATAACAATGACCACGACGGTAACTTTTGGCAATCCCACTCAACTTCCCACCTATCCATTGTATCTTCATCAAGCTTTGTGCGAATCAGATGGAAAATTACTGCATCCAGAATCTCCTTATCGTCGCTTAATGAGTTGAGTGCTACTAATTGGGCATTTACATTGTCTACCAGCACTCTCAGTCCCTCTGAGTCGGGTCTCTTTAGCCGCCTTAAGTTGAATAGCTCCTGTACATGTGATTGCAGAATAATTGCCTTATTTTCATAGCGATCTTTCAATAATCGTAGTGCCTTGCGATAATTAGGCCCTGTTAATTCCAAACCCTCAATCGCACTTAACGGTCCAGCTCCTAACGCTGATCTCAAATGAATAAATTTAGACAACTCATCCAATTCAGAGATTCTATTAGAGTAGCAAAGGTGTTGTACCAGCTGGTCCATTCCGTAAACTTTCCAGCGAACTCAGGCAGCTTTAGCTTGGGAAGTCTCGATGAACGAGACACCTGTGTGCTATTTAGAAGATCACCTACATTGGACTGCCGCCGTCCCCTATGTCCAAGACAGCTTAGTAACTTGGCCTTTAATTCGCAATAAACCTCCTCAGCTTCATAGCGGCTTTCATATTCGCTGGCGTCCTCGCTATCGTGTTCAATTTTAGCCTGAATGTTGCAGAACTGATTAAAGTTTGTCTCAATTAGACTTAACCTGGCTTCCAGTTCCGCAGCCGTCATGGAGTCGCTATTTTTTTCGATATAGACCTTGTTACGGACAAAGGAATTCATTAACGCCCGTTCGAGAAGTGAGCACCTCCGCATCTTTACCCTTTCTAGGTGCCATTTGCACTGACTATTTACACCGGTTTTACCCGTGACAATTTAACAATAAAAAATACTCAATATTGGCATGAGTAAGTAACCCGGTACCAAGTTTAGCCACTCTATTCAATAATCGGCTAACTTTAAATTCTCACTACACTGCCCAATTCAATAATTGATCAAATTAACCACTGTGCGCCACTGTACCAAAATGTGTACTTGCGCCCCAACGAACCGGCAGGCAAAGAAGAAACGACTACAAAGTTAAATCAATGTCAAATAGCAATTAAGTGCCGGCTTGTAACTGCATATATATGCAAGTATGTATGTGCCTTGCTTCAACGTACAGCAGTGCACGCAATAGGCTGTATGTGTGTATGCAGATACCTAAGCGCTCAAGCTAACTGTAATTGTAATCTGCTTTCTACACGAGACCCCGCTTACAGAACAATTAAAGCGCAGAAGTCTCAAAGCCGCGACCACTTGACACTAACACAATTGTATTGTTTTAAGATTATTCACACACATCGAATTGGAACTAAACATGCCTGCAAGAAATATTAGATGCTCAAAGCAGTTCACACTCACAATTCGATACCGAAGCCGCTGTCGCACTCGCCGTCAGCCAGACTCAGGGTGAAATATTTATTGAGTTCCAGTCGTGAACTCATCCGGTAATTGAACCTTCTCCAAAGGTCCCTGCTCGGGCGCCAAATGTACGAGCTAAGTCCCTCCAACAGTTTTCCAGTGGAATCCGTCTACACAATTCGGACCTTCCTTAATCCGCTCGATGTAGTTCCTTGCTCGTTCGTTTTTTCGTATATATCTCTTAAATCTAGTGATCAGAATTCAGATCGTTTTGGCTCGATACTATTGATACTACCGATTGCGCTTCTTTATATGTACATAATGTAACGCGCCAACTTCAAATTAATTCACAATTTTAGTACTATTTACATATTAATTCAAATCTTCAAATTGTTAACCTTTATAACGTAATTTAATCCTATATTCTATTAAGGGGCGTCAACAAGAAGCTTTATGGCTAAAGTCTCTTCTAAATAGTATTAATCTTAAACTCGACAGACCCATTAAAATTTATGAAGACAACCAAGGCTGTATTAGCATTGCAAATAATCCCTCATGTCATAAAAGAGCAAAGCATATTGATATAAAATATCATTTTTCAAGAGAACAGATAGAACTAATGAGATTTCTCTTGAGTATATTAATACAGACAACCAACTTGCTGACATCTTCACGAAGCCACTACCTGCTGGAAGATTTGCGGAACTGCGGAACAAATTAGGACTACTACAAGAAGAATGATTCCAATTTAATGAAAACATGAACATGAAGCTTTATTAACGAATTTATTACATTAATTCATATTTAATTTTTTTTTTGATTGAACCAAAAGAACAATGAATTGTTAAAGTAATTTAATTTTATGTTAATCTAATTTGAAAGTGATCTGATCGGGTTTTTCTGGGTTTCCCCGTATCCTTAGACGCAAATGCTAGATCACATAACACCTTCCCAGAATGCACACCAACCACATTAGAATAACAATTGAATGGTACCTTTTTGATTTAATGATGAAAACTTTTTTATATTTTTTATTTTATGATTTTGATAATTAATGTTATTTTTGAGGGGGGCGTGTTGGAATACGCCTATTCCCACATTCAAATAATAACATTAAATAATATTATCGATATGTTAGGTATTATTATTATGAGTTAGTCTGGTCACACTTGAAGTGTCGACTCTCTCTCTTCTTTTGTGATCTCAAGTGTGTGGACCGGTGTTGCAGCAAAAGTAATCAAGAAATACATAAATAATCTTTAAAGAAAACGTGGGGGAACGTTGTGAGTTGCTGCG
>NW_020825544.1:0-116898 GCF_003286085.1 Drosophila persimilis
CTGCTGGTACACGATTCCTATTAGACTGACTAGAAATTTTATACCGTTGTTCCTTCCACTTTGTAGATCGAATTATTCCTTGCATGCTTTAGGGTCTTATGCTCGGATTATAATTCCCTCTACCATATTATATCCAACACTAATTCTCTTCCTCTTATTAAATTACTAATCGTTACATACCTTTCTAGTAATTAGTAAATGTAGCGGTATTTGTATTTTGATTGCATGCTTAGTTTCTTAGTAAGTTTAGTGCTAGTTTTCCTCGAATGTTAGTCTAATAGCTATCTTTCTTGCATGTTCGCGTTCGGTTCGGATACGCACCGCGCGTCATGCGGCAGCGCCCCTCGGTCGGTTGGGCGGGAGGAGGGCTGCGTTTTGCCTGGGATCCGCGCGTAACAGCCTTCTGCTGGTTTCACACGGGCCACTTGACGGTGCAGTAACTGCATCGCCTCTTAAAAGATGCAGTCATTGCATGACAACGTCCAAGAGATTCCTCCCCTTACTTTTATAAGTGCTGTGGCTAAGACCGCTTGTTCTTTTGTCAAGCAAGTGTTAACATTTTTCCTCTTTTCGTAGGGAATATGGAGCATCGTATGATGATGTTTTTTACAAATCCCACATAAAATTTCAGAAAAGCATTTCTTATACATATCGATTCGATTTAATTTAATTAAATGTATTGACTCATTTATAGATTCCGAAAACCATTTAATATGTTTCGTTGAATCGTGATCTAGCATTGGTAAGTCTATTAATCGATTCAGCCGATCCGAAAAAATTGTTCGCTTATTTTCATACCGCTTGGTCAGCAATTCCCAAGCGGCATTATAATTCTCCAGCGGCCCAGTTAAAAGGTGAGCTAGCATACTCCGTGCCTCACCCTTTATCGCGATTTTCAAATAATTGAATTTTAGAGATGTACTCAGACTATCTCTGTTATAAATTAATTCACAAAATATTTGTGAAAAGCCGTCCCACACTCTTTTTCTTCGCCCGAGAATTTGGGTACTTCCACTTTCGGAAGATCAGGCAAATCGATATCTTCTTTTTTATCGTTGCCCTTTTAGTATCCATGCTGTTTCCCTCAGCTACGGTTTGCATCCTAACTTCTAGGTTGCTTAACATGCTTTGAATATCAAAGTCCCACTCTGCTCATTGAAGCTGTCGTTTGTTTCATAGCTATGATTAAACTCCTCCAGTCCCCACTGATTGTAACTTTGTTTTTTCTACTTTCCCTTTCATTAGGGTTTCATTATTTTTTGACTACATCGGACAACGAGGCTACTACCACCTGGTAATACCTGGACCACAACTCAGGACACCCACTTCCTTCCCTTCTACCTCCGATACATAACTACCATGTCCATTTTCCTCACTTCTACTCCTCTCAGCGGCTACGACGGCTAGGATTTATTCCCGGCTCCCGGACCGGCTGAGTTTCGTTCTACCAGGGTTCCATTTTACACCGGGTCTTTAAGAATCGCGTTTCAAATCGATCCCTTATATTACCATTGGGCGCCATTTGTTATGATCCGCCTCTTTGCCACCCTGGCCTAACATTCTCAGCTAGCTCACGGGGAAGTCAGGTGTGTTTCCGACCCGATAAGCCAGGGGACGGATTGAACAAAACAAAAACAAAAAAAACATGCAAAAACGAGGGGGAACGTTGTGAGTTGCTGCGGACACCGCAACTCTACAGTTATACCCGATACTAAGTCAGTATGGCTCTCCTCCGGCAGACGCCGCTAATATTAAACGACACGACAAAGAGTGCGTGCGAGAGAGACAGAAAATCAGTCTGAGCGTGACGTCGGGCGCTGCGTAGCCAGTGCAAATTGATTTGTTTCCTTTCGCTATAAAAATGATCTGATCTGATCCAGATTCAGCAATCTGATGGATATGGTCGTTATCTATGATTCTGCGTTTTTAGTTTTCTCAAATCTGCAATATTGTGGATGCAACAGATTTTCGTCCTTTGTGTGGGCGGAAGGGGGTTGGGCGAAATTTTGAGATATACGTTTTATAGTGAGATCTAACAGAAGTGCGGATACCAAATTTGGTTACTCTAGCTTTAATAGTCTCTGAGATTTGTGAATATCCCCAGATTTGCATTCTTTGCGGGGGCGGAATGGGGTGTGGCGAAATTTTGAAACAAACTCGTCTCGGTCCGATATATTAGGAGTGTGGATACCAAATTTGGTTGCTCTAGCTTTTATAGTCTCTGAGATCTAGGCGCTAATGTTTTACTCTAAGCCGCCTATGCTACGTGTGTGTTAGAGAGAGACAGGGCGAGCAAAAATGAAATTGTTTTCTTGATGCTGGCTATAATAATAATACGATCCAATTCAGATTCCGCAGTCTAAAAGATATGGTCATTCTCTACTATTCTGCGTTTTTGGTTTTCTCGTATCTTTAAAATTGTGGATGCCACAGATTTTCGCCCTTTGTGGGGGCGGAAGTGGGCGGGGCAAAGTTTTGAAATATTTTTGTAGCAGTGACATATAACAGAAGTCTGGATCCAAAACATCGTTGCTCTGGCTCTTATAGTCTTTGAGCATTAGGAGCTGAAGGGGACGGACAGACGGACAGACGGACGGACGGACAGACGGACAGACGGACAGACAGACATGGCCGTCTGTCCGTCTGTCCGTCCCCTTCAGCGCCTAATGCTCAAAGACTATAAAAGCAAGAGCAACGATGTTTTGGATCCAGACTTCTGTGATATGTCACTGCTACAAAAATATTTCAAAACTTTGCCCCGCCCACTTCCGCCCCCACAAACGGCGAAAATCTGTGGCATCCACAATTTTAAAGATACGATAAAACCAAAAACGCAGAATCGTAGAGAATGACCATATCTTGTAGACTGCGGAATCTGAATTGGATCGTATTATTATTATAGCCAGCATCAAGAAAACAATTTCATTTTTTCTCGCCCTGTCTCTCTCTAACACACACGTAGCATAGGCGGCTTTGCTTAGAGTAAAACATTAGCGCCTAGATCTCAGAGACTATAAAAGCTAGAGCAACCAAATTTGGTATCCACACTCCTAATATATCGGACCGAGACAAGTTTGTTTCAAAATTTCGCCACACCCCCTTCCGCCCCCGCAAAGAATGCAAATCTGGGGATATTCACAAATCTCAGAGACTATTAAAGCTAGAGTAACCAAATTTGGTATCCGCACTTCTGTTAGATCTCACTATAAAACGTTTATCTCAAAATTTCGCCCCACCCCCTTCCGCCCACACAAAGGACGAAAATCTGTTGCATCCACAATATTGCAGATTTGAGAAAATTAAAAACGCAGAATCATAGATAACGACCATATCTATCAGATTGCTGAATCTGGATCAGATCAGATCATTTTTATAGCCAAAGGAAACAAATCAATTTGCAGTGGCTACGCAGCGCGTGACGTCACGCTCAGACTGATTTTCTGTCTCTCTCGCACGCACTCTTTGTCGTGTCGTTTAATATTAGCGGCGTCTGCCGGAGGAGAGCCATACTGACTTAGTATCGGGTATAACTGTAGAGTTGCGGTGTCCGCAGCAACTCACAACGTTCCCCCTCGTCTTATCTTTAAAATTGTGGATGCCACAGATTTTCGCCCTTTGTGGGGGCGGAAGTGGGCGGGGCAAAGTTTTGAAATATTTTTGTAGCAGTGACATATCACAGAAGTCTGGATCCAAAACATCGTTGCTCTAGCTCTTATAGTCTTTGAGCATTAGGCGCTGAAGGGGACGGACAGACGGACAGACGGATGGACGGACGGACGGACAGACGGACAGACAGACATGGCTCAATCGACTCGGCTATTGATGCTGATCAAGAATATATATACTTTATGGGGTCAGAAACGATTCCTTCTGGACGTTACACACATCCACTTTTACCACAAATCTAATATACCCCAATACTCATTTTGAGTATCGGGTATAAAAAGAAACCCTATTTCGGCCGAGTTGGCAGCCCCCTTTGATAGAGGTTGTTGCTTCCTGATGCTTGCTGATGTTTACGTTTAAAGTGGTGTTGTTGTTTTTAAATTTGCTCAACACGAAATTCCGCTTATATATCTCCTGACCCGGTGAGTACCTAATTTCTCGAGCTTTTCGATTATACCTGTTCTTCGCTCTGTTGTAGGCTTCATGAGAGTTTCCTCGGACCTCATCTCGGACTATTTCCATCTTGTCACTCCTCGCCAAGGGTGACATTTGTGCATCATTTAGGGCGCCCAGTCTACGTGCCAATTTATAATCTCGGCCGCTAGTAAACATGTGCTGCCCAAACAATACAAAGTATGGCGACGTCCCGATGCCCGTGTGTATAGCGCTCCTAGCCACACACTGGATCTCCGTCAGCTTCTCGTCCCAGCGCGTGTGATCCTCACTAGCGTATGTCCTTATCGCTGCCAGTACTGTCTGGTTCACTCGTTCGGCCGCGTTCGCCTGCGGTGCATAGTTCCCCGACTTCAGGTGCGTTATGCTTCTCCTATCCAGGAATTGCGAGAATTCAGCTGACACAAATTGCTTTCCATTATCGGTGTGTACTATTTCAGGCACGCCAAACTGCGCGAAGACCTCGGCGTGCAAGAATCGGATCACGGCCGAAGACGTCGCCTTAGGCAAAGCCTTCAACCAGACATATCTGGACATGTGATCGAGGACTATTAGTATGACTACATTGCCACTTCGAGTCCTCGGATATGGACCAAGGAAATCGAGGTACAGTTTTTGAATCGGCCTCTCGGTTCTGGTTTCGGCCCCCATGGGAGCCTGTTGGATCAGTGTGCTCGTCAGGGCTTCCGGGATCCATAGCTTCCACGAAAACTCCTCTAATTCCGGCCGGCCAAATTGTGTGCGCTTAAACAGCAGTCCTTCCTCCACCCTCAGGTCTGGGAACTCATCCTCATCGCTCTGGACCGACTCGATTTTTCTTCCGTATTCTTCATCCTCGAAGGCTGTGGTGTCGAACTCCAGGAAGTCGATAGCGTCAACGTCAAAGGGACGTGACAGCATATCGGCGACGATATTTTTCTTTCCTTTGCGGTGCTCGATTTCGAAGTCATAAGCCTGGAGAGCCAACGACCACCTGGCTAGCCTCCCATCCAGTGCTTTGAATCGCATGAGCCACTGCAAACACGCGTGATCTGCTATCACCGTGAATGGCATCAGTTCTACGTATGCACGGAACTTCTCTATGGCTCTTACCGCCGCCAGACACTCCTTCTCTGGTACGTTATTGTTAAAAATGTAATCGATACTATTGTTTGAATAAGCAACAATTATCTGGCAACACTGTATTGTATCGTGCTCATAATGTATATACCACTTTACTCACTCTCAAATAAACGTTTAACCGAACCACTACGTGTCTCTTGTATCAGCTCCGTTTTATATATCGCTTATATATAGAACGGTAAACTAAAACGGTACAATTATATCCAACATTGGTTATGGGCCCAGAGTTCGTTGTTTCGGCTTAATAACAGACTAAAAAGCGTCTGGGTTTGAGTGTCGGTTGTGCTAAATTGTCAACAGTTATTTTGTGCACACACGCGGAACAATTAGCAACATGAATTTGTCAAATCAAATCGAAAAACTTGATGAGGGCAATTACAGTGTATGGCATATGGCCATGAAAAGTGTCCTGGTAATGACAGAATTATGGGATGTAGTCTGTGGAAAAGGCAGTGGAGGAGATGCCGCAGCTGTCGAGAAATGGAATAAATTGGATCAGAAAGCAATGGCGTACATAACCTTAAATGTTAAGGCATCGCAGTTTGTGCACATAAAGACGTGCGAAACATCAGAAGCCATATGGAAAAAATTAAAGGAACTGCACATGCCAAAAGGCCCCATCCAAAAGGTGCAACTTTATCAAAAACTTATTCGACTAAATATGCAGCAGGGCGATGATGTGTCCGCCTATGTCAATTCTTTTGTAGAGACAATTGAAAAATTGGCGGAACTGGACATAAAACTCCACGATGAGCTAAAAGTCATCATGTTATTGAGCAGTTTGCCCGAATCTTGGGAAAATTTTGTAGTCGCGATTGAAACGCGTGACGAGCTGCCAAAATTTGAAGCTCTTAAAGTAAAAATGCTGGAAGAAGGCACCAGAAAACAGGAGAAGGCTGAGCGCGAAAATCATTCGGCCACACAAGCAGTATACACACATACACAGCGCAGATCGCGAGAAAACGAGAATGTCGAGAATAACGGAACCAAGAACGACGGGAACACAGGCGTAAAGCAACAATTCAAGGGAAAATGTTTCAAATGCGAAAAAACTGGTCATCGAGCAAGCGAGTGCAGATCTAAGAAAAAGGGTAGCAAAACAAATGGACAAAGAGAACAGGCAAGCAGTTTAATGCACTGTTTTGTCGGAGAGCAGCAAAAGAGAGTTTGGTGCGTAGATAGTGGCGCAACATCGCACATGTGTTGCGATCGCAGCATGTTCCTAAACTATGTCGAGAAGGAAACATCGATAATGTTGGCTACAAATAAGTTCGTCTCATCACCCGGATCTGGTAATGTTAAAATTCTGGGTGAAAATATTTTAATAAACTTGCAAAATGTGTTATACGTCCCCGAATTACACATGAATTTTTTCTCAGTGAGCACAGCAGCTAAATTCGAGAATTCTACTACATTTATTGGAAAAGTGGCACTGATTAAAAATAAACGAGGGGGAACGTTGTGAGTTGCTGCGGACACCGCAACTCTACGGTTATACCCGATACTAAGTCAGTATGGCTCTCCTCCGGCAGACGCCGCTAATATTAAACGACACGACAAAGAGTGCGTGCGAGAGAGACAGAAAATCAGTCTGATCGTGACGTCACGCGCTGCGTAGCCACTGCAAATTGATTTGTTCCTTTTGGCTTTAAAAATGATCTGATCTGATCCAGATTCAGCAATCTAAAAGATATGGTCATTATCTATGATTCTGCGTTTCTAGTTTTCTCAAATCTGCAATATTGTGGATGCAACAGATTTTCGTCCTTTGTGGGGGCGGAAGGGGGTGTGGCGAAATTTTGAGATATACGTTTTATAGTGAGATCTAACAGAAGTGCGGATACTAAATTTGGTTACTCTAGCCATAATAGTCTCTGAGATTTGTGAATATCCCCAGATTTGCATCCTTTGCGGGGGCGGAAGGGGGTGTGGCGAAATTTTGAAACAAACTCGTCTCGGTCTGATATATTAGGAGTGTGGATACCAAATTTGGTTGCTCTAGCTTTTATAGTCTCTGAGATCTAGGCGCTAATGTTTTACTCTAAGCAAAGCCGCCTATGCTACGTGTGTGTTAGAGAGAGACAGGGCGAGAAAAAATGAAATTGTTTTCTTGATGCTGGCTATAATAATAATACGATTCAATTCAGATTCCGCAGTCTAAAAGATATCGTCATTCTCTACGATTCTGCGTTTTTGGTTTTCTCGTATCTTTAAAATTGTGGATGCCACAGATTTTCGCCCTTTGTGGGGGCGGAAGTGGGCGGGGCAAAGTTTTGAAATATTTTTGTAGCAGTGACATATCACAGAAGTCTGGATCCAAAACATCGTTGCTCTAGCTCTTATAGTCTTTGAGCATTAGGCGCTGAAGGGGACGGACAGACGGACAGACGGACGGACGGACAGACGGACAGACGGACAGACAGACATGGCTCAATCGACTCGGCTATTGATGCTGATCAAGAATATATATACTTTATGGGGTCGGAAACGATTCCTTCTGGACGTTACACACATACACTTTTACCACAAATCTAATATACCCCAATACTCATTTTGAGTATCGGGTATAAAAAGGAGAAACAATAATAAAAGCCAAGCAAGAAAACAATTTGTATGTGTACAAACAGTGCTCAGAAAAAAGTGCAGTTTATATGTTGAACACAATTTCTCCTGCAATGAATTGGCATAATAGGTTTGACCACCTTAATTTCCAAGATTTAAAACAGTTGAACGATAAACAGCTTGTTCATGGCATGAACTTTGAAAATGTGAAAATGGAAATCAATTGTGATACATGTAACAGAGCAAAAATATGTGCATTGCCGTTTCAACAGAAGTTAAATCGTACAACGGAGCAAGTACTTGAGCTAGTGCATACAGATGTATGTGGCCCAATGAATGTAAAATCGATCGGCGGCAATCGCTATTTTGTGATATTTATTGATGACTACTCGCGCAAGATATTTGTATACATTATGCACGCAAAAAGCCAAGTTTTCGAAAAATTCAAAATGTTCAAAAGTTTTGTGGAATGCCAAACGGGCAACAAAATAAAGGCTGTGCGCAGCGATAATGGCACAGAGTATGTAAATAAGGAATTTTCTGGTTTTTTGAACGAGTGCGGTATACAAAGGCAACTGACGGTTCCCTACACCCCTCAGCAAAACGGTGTAGCCGAGAGAGCCAATCGAACAATTGTAGAGATGGCAAAAAGTATGCTAATCCATGCAAAGCTGGAGGAGTTCTTGTGGGCAGAGGCTGTTACCACGGCAGTTTACTTGCGAAATAGATGTCCCACAAAAGCCTTAAGTGGCGGTACACCATTCGAAGCCTGGAAAGGACGCAAGCCATCAGTAAAACACCTGCGAGTATTCGGATCTCGCGCATTTGCTTTGGATAAGACCAGAAGAAGCAAATTCCAGGCAAAAGGCAAAGAATACATTTTTGTCGGCTACTCCTTTACAGCAAAAGCTTACCGCCTGTACGATCGAGAGAACCGTACAATAATTGAAAGGCGTGATGTGAAATTTATAGAAGGTGAGATTGACACAAAAAGCATTGAGAATTGTGGTATTTCAGATCGAAATGACGATTTCATGACAAATATACTCCGCCTTGAGTCAATTAAAGTTCCTGATCAACACTCATATGCACCTTTAATTGCTGATCATGCAAATTCCAGCAGTGACTCCAGCGAAGTGGAGGATGAGTTTTTGAGCGCAAGTGAACCTGACGACAATTCCGTGAGTGGTCAAGAGGTGCCACCACAAGAGAATGTAGTACAGCGTGGGCGTGGCAGACCAAAAATCATCAGCAGCGGTCAACCTGGGCGACCGAAAAAGCAGTACCAGGCAGTGCTCAATAGTTTCCTAAATCAGATGGATGACACTGAGACACCGCAGTCAGTTGCTGAAGCATTGCAAGGCGATCATTCTCAAAATTGGAAAGAATCAATGCAAACGGAATACGACGCTCTACAGGAAAATAACACGTGGTCATTGTGTGAACTCCCTCCAGGACAAAAAGCCATTGGTTCCAAATGGGTTTTTCGAATTAAGAGAAACAAGGATGGTCTCATCGAGAAGTTCAAATCTCGATTGGTTGCTCAAGGCTGTGGGCAACAATTTGGAGTAAATTATTGGGAAACGTTTTCACCTGTAATTCGGTACGAGACCATTCGCATGTTGTTCGCAATTGCTGCAGAAAAACAGCTGTATATGCATCAAGTAGATATATCAAATGCTTACCTGAACAGTAAACTCCATGAGACTGTGTACATGAGGCAGCCTCAGAATTTTGTCGACAAGCATCATCCAGAAAAAGTTCTAAAGCTGCGTAAAGCACTTTATGGACTCAAGCAATCCGGGCGAGTATGGAACAAAACGCTCGACGAGGTATTGTCTACCATGGGCTTCAAGAGATCTAAGAACGAGGCATGCTTGTACGTCAAGAAAGATGAGCAAACATACAGCTATATTGCAGTCTACGTCGACGATTTAATTATCGCATGTCCAAACAAAAATGACATAGCCGTAATTAAGAAGAAGTTCGCATCAAACTTCAAGATGCACGATGGCGGCCCCATAAACTTTTTCCTAGGAATGGAAATTGAGCGAGACGGTGAACAGGGTTCGATTTCGTTTTGCCAGAAATCGCATATTCAAGGACTATTGGACACGTATGGCATGAGCAAGTGCCGTCCAGTCAGCACACCGCTCGACCCGGGCTATCAAGTTGGCTGCATTGATAATAATTGTGTCAAGGTAAATGTAACACAATATCAGTCATTAATTGGTTCCCTTATGTATTTAGCAGTCTTGAGCCGACCGGACATTTTGCACGCAGTAAGCAAACTGTCGCAACGAAATACTGATCCCCATGCAGAACACGAGACGGCTGCAAAACACATTCTAAGGTATCTGGCTGGTACGAAGAATTTGGGCATCTCATACCGCAAGTGTGGTGAACCAGTAAGAGGTTTCGCTGATGCTGACTGGGCCAATGACAGGCTCGATAGAAGATCTTATAGTGGATACGCATTCTTCCTAGCAGGCAGTGCTTTTTCTTGGACTTCAACTAAGCAAAGTGTTGTCGCGTTGAGCAGCACTGAAGCTGAATACATAGCTATCTATGGCTGCTAAAGAGGCTATTTATTTACGAAGACTTCTCGACGAGATTGGTTGGTCAACTGTTACAGAGCCTTTAACCATCTATGGCGACAACATCAGTTCGCAACATATTGCTCAAAATCCGGTACATCACAAACGCACGAAGCACATTGATATTAAGTATCATTTTGTTCGCGAAAAAGTAGAATGTAATGAAATTATACTAGAATACGTATCGACAAACGGCAATGTTGAAGATCTACTAACAAAATGTTTAAGCAAGAAAAAACACGACGACTTTGTTAAATTACTTGGAATGACAAAGTTAAACATGCGGTAGTTAGTTTAAAATGATAATATGTAGCTTAAGAAGAAGTGTTAAAAATGTAATCGATACTATTGTTTGAATAAGCAACAATTATCTGGCAACACTGTATTGTATCGTGCTCATAATGTATATACCACTTTACTCACTCTCAAATAAACGTTTAACCGAACCACTACGTGTCTCTTGTATCAGCTCCGTTTTTTATATATCGCTTATATATAGAACGGTAAACTAAAACGGTACAATTATATCCAACAGCTATAGTTGTTCTGCCCTAAGTGCGCCGTCGCCTACGATGTACCCTAAATACTTTAAATATTTATAGCCGAATTTCGATTTTTTTCTTCCAATTGTCAGTTTTGCCTCCTTGAGACACTTGGCCACTTCCTCTAACAGGTGTATATGATCCTCAAACGTCCAGGAAATAACTAGTAGATCGTCTAAGTATACAAAGACATGGCTTCGGAGTCGTTGTGGAATTACTCGATCCATCAACCGACACAGCCGTTGGGCTGCATTGCACAACCCGAAGGGCATCGATAACTGTTCTTTCTCTCTCGCTCTTTAAACTTTCCGAGCAATAGCGCTCTCTGTTTAGTAGCTCTCGCTATAACCGCTCTCCACTCTGCTCTCTTTTTTTTCTTACCAATTCCGCTTTGAGCGTTGTCTGGCACATTGGTCTGATACCAATTTGTTTTGGAAATTTTAAATTTTTTTTCGTATTTTTTCTTGAGCAAATATATAAATAATAAAAATGGAATACGCTGTGGTCTGCGCCAAAAAAAACCTGTAAGAAGCAGATCACTCACGATCAGCCGAATGTCCCCTGCTGGCTCTGCGACAGCGTAGTCCACGCAAAATGCGCGGGATTTTCTGGCCTCGTGAGTGATGCTATAGCCAAACGTAATGGCTTGCATTACAGTTGCGAGGCATGCCGTGCGGTGGAGAAGGACATGGTAACTTTCATGAGGCAGACGCGGAGTGGCTTTAAGGAGCTGACCGTTGGTTTCAAAAACCAATACGATCGGCTCCTAGCCATGGAGGCTCAGTTTAGCGGTTTAAAACTGCTGAATGAGTCTCCGAGGCGCAAAAAGGTCACTCCGCGGGACCTGCAAGTGCCAACCGTCACTCAGCCGTGCGCTGCCGAAAAACTGACTCCGACCACTCCAAGTGTGCAGCAGTTGATCTCGTTTGCCACTCCAAAGGCAACGACAGCTGCTGGCGATGCAGATTCGGTAGCCGAATTCATCGCCTCGGAGAATGTGCAGCCAAGTACGTCTGCAGCGTCCGTGTCCGTGGTGTCCGCAAGTTCACTAGTTATCCCGATCCCACCAGTAAATAGACGTTCCGGACCTCCGGATATTGCCACCACAGGTACTAGACCTGTGGTGACTAAACCACTGGTGGGAGTCCCACCAAAACGACAAGTTTTTGTTTCACGGCCTCACATCTAATGATGTAATTGCTTTTATTCAAAGCAAAATAAAAGCCGTGGGTTTAAAGAAGGAGAAATTTAACTTCTCTTATGCCAGGGAGATAGCCTCGTTTAAGATAAGCATCTCCCCAACTCAATTTGACACCATTTGCTCCACCAAATTTTGGCCGGAGCATTTGGTGGTGAAGGAGTTTAAGGCTAAGAAGAAGAATAGGCCCCCCATATCCCTTCCAAATCTTTCCAGTGTGCCACCCTCAACCTCAACTTCCTCTTCCTCAACTTCCCGTCTTGCTTCAACCTTTCCAAAAAACTAACTTCTCTTTTAGTAACCTATCAGAATGTAAGAGGCTTGCGTAGTAAGCTCAGCATTCTTTTCGGGGATAGTGTTGCATTTGCTTCCCACGTTATTGTGTTTACTGAAACCTGGTTAAAGCCGGACATTCTTAGTTTCGAGGTTTTGGCAGGTTGGTACACAACTTTTAGAAAGCACCGTTCGTCTCGACGTGCAGGAGGGGTTCCAAGTCCAAGTTCAACAGGAACTGGAATTCCTGTGTGTAAAACTGATTCTTCCCGCTTTCGCTATATTCATTACTTGCTCGTATATCCCACCTTCTTCGGATATTTCAATTTATGAGCAGCACTTGTCCGCTTTAACCGCTGTTTCTTCCTCGCTATCTGATAAAGATCGTATGATAGTTCTTGGTGACTTCAACTTGCCAGGAACTGTTTGGTCTTCGGTAAACGAGTCTAGTATCCTAGTGCCCATGTCACGACATGACTTTGTTGACGGCTTGCTTGACCTGTCCCTGTCTCAAGTCAATCATGTGAAAAATTCCTTGGGTCGATTGCTTGATCTATGCTTTGTATCGGATCCGACCATAGTGTTGTTAACCCGAGCCCTTCCGCTCACTATACCTGAAGACGCCTACCACCCTACTTTCGAGGTGTCGCTAGATATGGGACCAAATGTATTGGATCGGTCGAGTAGACTACCTGAACGTGTCCGCTGCTTTCGTAAAGCCGAGTTTGCGAAGCTTAATAACCTAATTAGGGATTTTGATTGGTCCGCTTTGTACTTGTGCACTGATGTCACAAAAGGCACAAACATTTTTTACAATGCTCTTGGCAAATTTTTTGATTCTTGTGTCCCGCTTTCTTGTCCGATTAGATCTGGAAAACCCCCTTGGTTTACCAAAGAGTTATCCAGTCTAAAAAACTTAAAATCAAGACTTTATAAAAAATTTCAAGAAGTGGACTCTCCTACTTCTCACTCTCGTTATGTAATAGCTCGGTCAAACTTTCCAGTTCTTAATGCTCAATGCTATAAGAACTACCTATCTCGTTGCAGGATACGTTTTTCTCAGGACCCTAAACAGTTTTACTGCTTCGTAAACAGTAAGCGTAGAACGTCCGCACACCCATCCTCGCTATCATTTTGTAATACGTCGGCAAATAATGATCAGGCAATTGCCGATCTTTTTGCCCAGTTTTTCCAAACCACCTATTCTGAGGAACGCTACTCTGGTCAACCGTACCCGTACGGATTACTGAGGTCGAACGGGATTTTCAGTCCCTTGTTAAATGAATATTCCCTACTTCATGATCTTCGACTAGTTAAGCCGGTGTTTTCACCGGGTCCAGACGGGGTTCCAGGTTGTGTACTCAGGTACTGCGCCGAGGCTCTGTGTGGACCATTGCTTAAACTATTCACCCTGTCCATTGATTCCTCTTGCTTCCCCCCAATATGGAAGGAATCGTTTATAATTCCTCTCCATAAAAAAGGTAGCAAGTCTTATGCAAAAAATTATAGAGGTATAGCAAAGTTATCCGCTATTCCCAAATTGTTTGAGAAGGCATTAACTCCGCACTTGCAACATCTCTGCAAGTCACTTATATCTCCAACTCAGCATGGATTTATAAGGCGGCGATCAACCACCACGAACTTGTTAGAGTTTACCTCTTTCATTATTAAAGGCTTTCAAGGTAACTTACAGACGGATGTTATTTACACCGACTTTAGTAAAGCATTCGACTCTGTAAACCATTCCCTTTTAGCACATAAACTTGACCTTTTAGGGTTTCCGCCCAACCTCCTGAGATGGATTTCTAGCTATCTTTGTTCTAGGTCTCAAAGAGTCCTCTTCAAAAACTCCCTCTCTTTACCAGTAAAGGTTTCTTCGGGAGTACCACAGGGCAGCCATCTAGGCCCCTTACTCTTCACACTCTTTATTAATGACTTGCCTTCAGTATTAACATACTCTCGAGTACTTATGTATGCGGATGATGTTAAACTCTGTGTCCAGTACAAGGACATTTCATTTCATTCTCGCTTGCAATCCGATCTCAATAGCTTTCAGTCATGGTGTTGTGCAAACTTGTTACACCTTAATGCCTCGAAATGCAAAGTTATGACATTTCATCGTTCTAGCCCTTTGTTGGCTCCCTACACCCTATTTGGGGGTTCTCTTGAGAGAATTACCCTGGTGGATGATCTGGGTTTTATGTTAGACCCCAAGTTAAAGTTTTCCGAACACATTTCTACCATGGTAAATAAGGCCATGGGCGTGCTTGGGTTTATAAAGAGGTGGTCAAAGGAATTTGACGACCCCTATATAACAAAGACTCTCTATACCTCGCTTGTTCGTCCGATCTTAGAATATGGCTCCTGTGTATGGTGCCCTCAGTACAAAGTACACCAGGACCGTATAGAATCAGTACAGAAAAACTTTTTACTCTTTGCTCTGCGGGGCCTTAACTGGGATGCGGGTGTAAGACTCCCATCTTACTCTAGTAGACTATTATTAGTAAACCTCCCATCCTTTGTTAACCGTAGAAAAATGCTTGTTGTGATATTTATGCACAACTTGATCAGGGGTGACATAGACAGCCCTAATCTGTTGAGCCGCATAAACTTCACGATTCCTATTAGACTGACTAGAAATTTTATACCGTTGTTCCTTCCACTTTGTAGATCGAATTATTCCTTGCATGAACCGTTTAGGGTCTTATGCTCGGATTATAATTCCCTCTACCATATTATATCCAACACTAATTCTCTTCCTCTTATTAAATTATTAATCCTTACACACCTTTCTATTAATTAGTAACTGTAGTGGTATTTGTATTTGGATTGCATGCTTAGTTTCTTAGTGAGTTTAGTGCTAATTTTCCTCGAATGTTAGTCTAATATCTATCTTTCTTGCATGTTCGCGTTTGGTTCGGCTACGGACCGCGCGTCATGCGGCAGCGTCCCTCGGTCGGTTGGGCGGGAGGAGGGCTGCGTTTTGCCTGGGATCCGCGCGTAACAGCCTTCTGCTGGTTTCACACGGGCCACTTGACGGTGCAGTAACTGCATCGCCTCTTGAAAGATGCAGTCATTGCATGTCAACGTCCAAGATTTAAATTGATAGAGTGGTCTGCCCGGCACCGTGAATGCTGTGTACGTCCGACTTTCAGGCTCCAGCTCTATCTGCCAAAATGCGTGCTTTAAATCGATGCTGCTGATGTACACCGTATCCTCTACGCGGCTCAGAATTGACTCCATGCTCTGCAGCGGGTAAGCATCCTTCACGGTTAATTTGTTTAGTTTCCGCGTATCCAGACACAATCGGTTTTTTCCCGGTTTCCGTACCAGCGTCAAGCGGTTGCTCCACGGGCTCTCGCTGGTTTCGATGACTCCGAGACGCAACTTTTCGTCCACCTCGGCAAACAACAGCTCTTGCACCGCGGGAGATACCGAGTAGAATCGCTCCTTTACGGGTACGGCTCCCTCGATTAATTGAATTTCGTGCCTTTCGAGCGTCGTTCTTCCCAAACCATGTGTGTCGAATGCCCTGAAGTTGTTCTTCACCTGGTCCAGACGTGTCTGCTGCGTGTGCGTCAACTCGTGCGGCTCCGTTGGTCTACTCTTAGTCAGCACCTCAGCATCAATTTCGGCTAATTCCTTGCGTCGTTCTAGGCCTACTATATGCGGAGCCAGACCAAACTTCCGCCAGAAATCGACCCCTAGGTACAGCCAAAGACTATAAAATACCAAGATGTTGCATGAGCGAGCAAAAAGCTGTTCTATGGCGGGTCCTAACATTAGAACCCAAAAGGCACGAGGGAGCGCGCGGGGTTTCAAGTCCCTTTTCGCCTGTACTTCGTCTCTACCGCGACCCCGCTGCCCATTGGTTTCTTCTGTTCGGCAATGCCTTCACCAGCAACGAAATAATTCTGGACTCTCGAGCCTCAGCACCGTCGAAGCGGTGGTCGCGGATCGCCGATGTCTTTGGAGCGGCACAGTGGGACCTTTGGCCGTCTCAGCTTGCTAAATTAGTTAGTGAATGTGAGCTCAATAAATATTTGCACACTGAAAAAATGTTAAACTTTGACTGCTTTTATCTTCTTAACTAAAACTATCTTGAAAATTCGATTGGAAAATTCTCTATTAGATGCGTACATTAAATTTATCTAAAGCACTCATACAATTTTTTTACTATTTCGGCTGAGTCCCCACTGTGCCGCGCCAAAGACATCAGCGACCACGCTGCCCTACGGTTTCGGCACGCAGACGATTCATATTTTGTTTTTGTATTCTTTCTCTCGAGACACACCGACTCGACGCTGACCGAGGCATTGACGAAGCCGAGTAGCATTTCGGAGGCGAAGGTAGCGTAAAAGAGAATTGAAGTAATAGCCCCGCGCGCCCGTACCATGAAGCGTCAAACGAAAATTGAAAAAGAATTTGTTCCTCATGCAACATCTTGGTATTGTATAGTCTTTGGTACAGCGGTTGTTTCAGCGAGGGACACAGGAACAACTCCATAGTCTGCTTCTGGCCTCCATACGTCATTTCCGTCGACACATGTCCCAGTATTTTATGAGGAGTGCCGCCCGCTGTTTGTACTGAGAATTTCTTTATGTCTTGAAGTTTCAGGTCCAATTCTCCTATCAGTTCCAGGCCACCTTTCCCCAGAAGGCTCACCGATGCCCCTGTATCCAGTAGACCCATCAGCGTCCTCGGACCCAACTTCACTCGTGCATGTGGCCTGTCATACTGACGAATTGCCGAGTGGACTGCTGCTCACACCTGGAGCCGCCTCCTCTTGCGCCCCTGAAACCTGTCCCGAGCCCGCTGTGCTCCGACTGCTCTCGTTCGGATACTCTCCGCGACTTCGCGTACTGCCCCCGCGTACTGCCCCCATGGTCTGGACCGCTCCTTGTCCATGCGTCGCCAGCAGTTTCTCGGCGTCCACACACTCTTCTCGCAGCTTCTGTAGATTTGGTATCTGCATTGGATAAATCACCCTCGAAATTGCATCCCTAATATTGATCTTTATGATCTTTATTAGATCATAATCCGAGAACGGATTCAGCTATCTCGACCTCAACACCAACATCTCCTGTATGTACTGGTCCGCCGACTCCCCGTGGCGTTGTCGGCGTTCCCTGAGCTCTTGCTCTCGCTCGAACTCTGTCCGACGAACTGAAACTGCTGCTGGAGACCATATCTTAGATTCGGCCAGTCCGGCATTCCTACCGTCCGAACATGCATCCAGTACCAATCCCTTGCGTGGCCACTGACCAATGTGTGAAAGGCTTTCAACACCTCCGCCCACGGTACCTGATACGACGTCTGTAGATGCTGCCCGGGTCACTCATCAACCAATTTTCCAAACGTACTCCTTTCCTTCGTCTATTCCCTATTTACTTAACTATCTTGGTGATAAATAAATTGGATTGTTTATTATCTGACTACCCTACTACCCTACCCACCTAGTTCCTGGCTAATTAATCCTCAATACCTTCAATCGTAACGAGAAAACAAATAAATAAATAGTGCAATAAATAAATAAGCGAATAATTAATTCAATGTTTAGATAACCAAATACTTAAATAACTTTAAATACATAAATCGGTTAATTTAAATCAATAAATTGATAAATCTAAATATCTAAATTGATTCAATCAAATAAATAAACACCTACATCTACAATTAATCGCCTAATTAAATACAACACTAAATAACTAAATATTTCCTCTCCCAAACAAAAACTCTTTTTCCGATGACTTGCCTAATGCCTACTTCTAAAATTGCTTCCAAACAATGCCAGCGACCCTCATCCCCCCTCGACAACCACCTAGGTACACACGGCCAGCGGCACAACAAGTGCATAACGAAAACGGGGCGAATCGGACCCAATTCCGAAACCCCCACTGGAACACCTCGGAACCCGGAAGGAATCCGCACCAAGCCGGCGCTTCAGCACAGGAAGCGACACATCGAATGATCACCACCCCCATCGCCAACCCGCACGCATCCTGTCGACGCTGCGGATAAGCGGGACATGTATCTCGCGACTGCACCAACCCATCGATCCTCTTCTGTTGGGAATGCGGCAAGCGCGGAATACGCACCGTGGGCTGTTGCCGCCAGGACCCGTTGGGAAACGACTCGCGTCCCCAGCTGACACGGGAACAGCCGCGCACGACGCTTCCTCAGACAACCAACTAAGAAACCCGCTACAAGTACACGACGGCAGGATAGTGGCGAGAGTGACCATCGGCGGACGGCGCACGGAAGCCACGGTCGACACCGGGGCGTCCCGAAGTTTCATCAACGCCGACCTCGCCCGCCAACTCGGCCACGACAACGACCTGCGCGACGCTTGCATCCTAGCCGACGGCTCAGCACGCGAGATAACTCAGATCTTGCCAGCGCGCGTCAAACTAGACGAGCAAGAGGTACAGGTGCCGCTCTTGGTGCTGCCCAACATGCTAGAGCAAGCCATCATAGGGATGGACTTCCTGTGCGCCATCGAAACCACAATACAATGTGGCACCACACGCCTCCATCTTCAAGGCTCCCAACGCCCCCTCCCAAACACGCCGATGATCACCGCCAGCCAAGTACACGCCCATGGACCCAAGAACTTGAGACCCCCGTTGCCAACGAACCCTCCGACACGACACGAGACACGAGCACAAGGAACGAGGAACACAGAACCCACGACGAGGCACAGTAGCCCCAGGCCCACTCCGAGAAACCCAAAACCAAGCAAAGCAACGAAGAAAGCGAGCCGATCTCCCGAGGGCACCGACGCGGTTCCACCAACAATGGGAAAGGAACCCAGGACGCCCCTCCAGAAGACAACCCGGCCCCAGCAACGACGGCCGCCACGCAGCAGCCAGGCGCTCGAGGTACCACCTCCGACCGCCACCCTGGCCCACGAACGCGTCGACGCCGCCCTCGACGCGAAAACTACCCCCACGACACCGACCGACCCGCTACTCCCGCGTCCTCTCAGGCAGGAACCGGGAGGGGCGATCACCGCCGCACGAGGCATCAATCGGAACCCCGCCGTACCTGGAGCCGACACACCATCGATCGTCACCGACATCATGGAACGCCTCCCGGGCAACACCTCGTACGGCGCCGGCATGCGGCCCAGCACCACGCCTGGAGCCATGTCGGTAACCTTCATCGCCCAAACTAGCCGTCGGTCAAACGCTAGCATCGAGACCCGCACGTTCGTACATCACGCTGAGTACAACGTCGCGCAAGCACCCCCCAGGACACACACGAGCACCCCACACCCGAGCGACGCACCCGCCGTCGTCGCCAGCATAAGCGAATACACTCGCGAAGTCGAACCACCAAGCGCATTCGACACAACGATCCTCCCCGAGAACCCCGACTACACTTGCGGCCCAGGAATCGACGAACCACCGGAGGACGATTCGGAACGAATCACCGACCCATGGCCTCCCGACATCGCGCCGAGAATACAGGAATTTCTAGACGAAGAACTGCCGACACTCGCAGGCCTCCGAGAGACGACGGATCTAACAGAACACACCATCGTCATGAGAGACAACCGACCCATGAAACAGCGGTACTACCCGAAAAATCCAGCCATGCGGCGGATCATCGATGAACAGGTCGACTAACTGATAGCAGAGCACCTAATCGAACCATCCCGGAGCCCCCACAGCGCGCCAATCGTACTGGTCCGCAAAAAGGACGGGAGATGGCGCATGTGTGTAGATTATCGGCAGCTTAACGAGCGTTCTATCCCGGACGCGTACCCGCTACCCAGGATCAACTACATACTAGAGCGACTCCGAAATGCCCACTTCATCACGACCCTGGACCTGAAAAACGGGTACTGGCAGATACCAATGGCCCGCGACAGCCGGGAAGCCACGGCATTCACGATACCCGGCAGAGGGCTATACCAATGGAAAGTAATGCCCTTCGGTTTACATTCCGCGGGAGCCACGTTTCAACGGACCCTCGACGCCGTTATCGGCGCAGACATGGAACCATTCGCGTTCGCATATCTCGACGACATCGTCATCGTCGCGAAAAGCTTCCAGGAACACCTGAACAACGTAAAAGAAGTCTTCGCACGACTGCGAAAGGCAAACCTACGGATCAACACGGACAAGTGCGCCTTCTTCCAACGCCGGATAAAATACTTGGGCCACATGATCAGCGAAGAAGGTATTCACACGGACCCCGACAAAATCGCAGCCGTAAAGGATCTGAGGCCGCCGACCAACCTGAGGGAGCTACGACAATACGTAGGCATGGCCGGGTGGTACCGCAGATTCGTCACAAACTTTGCCACCGTAGTCCAACCAATGTCACTGTTGCTGAAGGGAGGGAAAGCATGGACATGGGGCCAAGAACAACAAGACGCCTTCGACGAGCTGAAAACACTGCTCACCACCGCACCGGTACTCGCCTGCCCAGACTTGAACGTAAAATTTTCTCTGCAGACGGACGCAAGAAACCTTGGAGTAGGCGCGGTCATCACCCAAGAGATCGAAGGGAAAGAGCGGGTCATCGCATACGTCAATCGGCAAGGCGTACCTCAACAAGGCAGAAGAAAACTACTCGGCCACCGACAAGGAATCCTCGCCGTCATCTGGGCGATCCGAAAACTGCGATGCTATCTCGAAGGCTACCGATTCGACGTCATAACCGATCATCTCGCACTAAGGTGGCTGAATACCCTCGAGAGCCCTTACGGTAGAGTAGCAAGATGGGCGCTCGAACTACAGCAATACCAATACGACGTGCATTATCGGGCCGGCAACCAGAACGTAGTCGCGGACGCACTGTCAAGACAACCATTGGAGGTTGCCGCATCGAGGAAGACGACACAGCATGCACCTGGCTTAAACAAAGGATCCAATAAGTCCAAGACGAACCCCAGAAGTACCCAGATCACACGTACGAAAATGGGCAGCATCGTAGCCAGAAACCGAACCCAACGAACTATCGAAGAGTTCAGGGTGAACAGGATGGCCCAGGTGATACGCGCCGACCTAGAGCGCATCAGGGACCGCCACCCTGCGGATGCACCATCGGGAAACGACGACTTCGACGACTGGGAGCAGATTAAATTCAAGCAGACCCAACTGGTAGACGCCAGCAACAGGCAGATCGAGATCAACACGAAGATTCAGGCCGATTTAAACGAGATGACCGGACTGATGAACCAAATTGCGAAATCGGACGACGCAGAGGACAGCCTGCTGGCGTGATCACTGACTTAGAGAATCTCATCCTGGGGCTGACACTAGCCAAGATCAAGATGGTGAGCCCAACTCTTCTAGCCGGCACCGACATCCGAGAGCTAAACGAGCAGCACTTCGCTAACATAAGCCTGGTGGAACTCCTGGAAGTCTCCAACGTCACCGTCTTCCAGAACGCCGACCTACTACGGTTTCTGATAAGGTTCCCCCAGCCCGAGCTCATCTGCAAGAAATTGCTCATATTCCCGGTCCAACACGAGAACAAAATCTTGGATTTCAGCGACGAGGAAGCGGTGGCCGAGTGCGGGACCCGAGTACTCAACATCGGCAGCTGCGAACCCAGCGTCGCCGCAACGTTTTGCAAGGAGCGACGAAAACTACCTGCGCGCAACAACTAGTAGCGGGATCCACTGCACACTGCGCCACGCTACCAGGACATCTGGACCCAATAACAACAGACGACCACGGCACGATCATCGTAAACGACGCCAACGTGACCGTCATTGACGACGCAGGGGCCACCCACGACATCTCGGGGACGTACCTCATTTCGTACTCCAGCCGAGTCGCACTGAACGGCACCTACATCAACCACCTGGCCGATTCCAAAAGGAAAGCAGTAGTAGCAGCTATGGCCCGAGTCAACGTGACGGAACACCACGAGAAGCTCAGCTTACCGTTCTTACGAGAACTAAGCCTGAAGCATCTCAACTACATCGACAACCAGCGCGATTTACTGACAGTGAATAGTACGTCATCGTACGTACTCACACTCGTCACCGTCGTGCGTCATCATCGGAATGTTATACCGCCGCCGCAACGTAAAGGCGCCGGAACAGAACAGAACGGCCAACAACCGCCGATCGAGCCGTCCCGCACACCCCAAATCATGACGACGTCGGCCAAACCAGGGGCCAGACTCTATTAACCTCCCCCCCCCCGACGAAGCAGCCCGCGAACACCGTCCCCAGACCGCAAACAACGATCAACAAAGTCTATGGGACGACCCGGCGCCA
Organism: Drosophila persimilis; assembly: GCF_003286085.1. NCBI lineage: Eukaryota > Metazoa > Arthropoda > Insecta > Diptera > Drosophilidae > Drosophila > Drosophila persimilis. Next base: position 22,657 of record NW_020825544.1, read on the forward strand.
AAAAAATTATCCGATCTGATCCAACTTCAGCAACTGGATAGATATGGTCATTCTCTATGATTCTGCGTTTTTAGTTTTCTCGAATCTGCAATATTGTGGATGCAACAGATTTTCGTCCTTTGTGGGGCCGGATGCGGGTGGGGCGAAATCCTGAGATATACGTTTTATATACCAAATTTGGTTACTCTAGCCTTAATAGTCTCTGAGATTTGTGGTTGCCCCAGATTTTCGTCCTTTGCGGGGGCGGAAGGGGGTGTGTCGAAATTTTGATACAAAACGGTCAAGGGGCGATATCACAGGAGTGTGGATACCAAATTTGGTTGCTCTAGCTCTTATGGGTTCTGAGATCCTTGAACTCATATTTTGCAATTGGCAAAACCGACCATGAAATCTGTGACAGAGACAGAGAGACAGAGCGAGAAAGAGTGAAATTGTTTTCTTGATTCTGGCTATAATAACTATACGATCTGGTTCAGATTTTGCACTCTAGCTCTAGCTCTTATAGTCTTTGAGCACTAGGCGCTGAAGGGGACGGACGGACAGACGGACAGACGGACGGACGGACAGACGGACAGACAGACATGGCTCAATCGACTCGGCTATTGATGCTGATCAAGAATATATATACTTTATGGGGTCGGAAACGATTCCTTCTGGACGTTACACACATCCACTTTTACCACAAATCTAATATACCTCATTACTCATTTTGAGTATCGGGTATAAAAACAACACTGCCGATGCGACAAAAGCCATCTCCGCAACATCAGCTTAAACCCTTCTAAGGCCACCAGAAGAAACTAGCCACCGCAATGAACGCCGCACCTGAAGACCACATCGGGACGAACGAAATCGTCGACCCCACGGGGGACACCGACTCGGAGAGGTCCGACGTCTACACGGACACGGAGAGCGAAACGTCGTCCGGCAACAGCACGGACGACGGAGAAGAGTACACCACGGACTCGGAGGAGGAGGAGACCCCCGAGACCCGGAAGTACGACCCCCCGCCGCTATACTACCGCCATTGCCCGCCGGGCAGCATCACATTGCAAGAAGGGCCGTCGGAGCTGCCACCCTACCACGCGTCCCTCGGATCTCGGCCCCTTCGTTTTCACCATTCGCCCATTCGACGACTACTCTAGGCCCCGCGACGCACCCCGACGCCTGAGGTTTAAGAGCTATCTGCTGCCGAGTACGCCGCCCGTTGGACGGTGGCTCCGCCAGAGTGGACAACGAACACCGCCAACCGAATCCTGCCGACGCCTCTAATCCAGGAAGTACGGTGGCGACTAGAGCCGCAGGGTCGGACCCTATTCGACAGTTGGTGGTTCGAGCAAACGTACCGGATCCACCGCCGCACACCCGACGCACGAGTCTTCGTAACTCTCGTCGGGGAAGAAAGGGGAGGGTGTAACGAACCTAAAAGGTTTCGATAAAATCCGTCCCTCGACTTATAATGAGCGCATCACACCACACCCCACAACCAACGCCCCTCTCCAAAGACATCAGGTCACGCGGACTTTCCCCACTCCAGGCCCAGCCATCGGCCAAGTGCGGTCTTCCCGGTTCATCAGGAAAGATGTGGCCGCGAAAATCTGCGACGATCACCAAGAACGGCAAAGTGCACCCCGACGCGGAAGTGCATTTTCAAATCCGCAGACCCAGCAATATGGACCTATAAAAAGACGGCGACGAGAACCAAAGAACAACTAACGCAGAAAACCTGGTTCGGAGTACAGACATTGTACCCGAATCTTACAAGAAACACCGGCGATCAATTAAACTAAGTTCATTTAAAGCGCTAAGAATTATAATAAAGTGTCAAATTATCCAAATAAACACCCGATTGCGTAAGTTCACTCCAACTAGCCGAGGCACCGACACTACCCCACCCCGAGTCCACGCACGCCGTTTCGTATGCACGACGAGCGACGTTCACTCCAGCCCCGATCCACCTCTCTACGATAGGCCGACCCCCGACGCCGCCCTTAATGTTCCATACATTTCTACAAATTGCTTGTGGATTGAACCCTGGACGTGACTGAGCTTACCTGAGCCTAAAATAGGTCCATCACACCACATGCCCCTCCCACTCCCACTCTCCCTCCCACTCCCAATCTCCCTTGAGACGAAGAACATTATAACTGATTTAGGGGCCAAGAAGGAAACCTTTAAAGGGGATGATCGGATGATGTAAGGATTCACGAATGCTTTAAGGCATAGAAGGGCAACCGCAAATTGGGTGATATTCGTCTACGTCTATTCGTCTACCCGATAAACTTTTCTTGTCTTGTATTTCTTTATAAAATATATAAAACTACACAATAGTCTGGTCATTTGCGGCAACAAATCAGTCGGATGGCACACACTCGCTCGCCGAGCTGTTGAACACGTCCGCGCCAGAAGCTGGCCTGCGGATAACCGGAACACCAACGCATTCTCCTCCACTCCAAGCTGGCCTGTAGGTCCCCAAGGGGCAGATACTTTAGAGGTTACTTCTTTGCCAGTCTAAAGATACTTACATTCAAAACGTTTTGAGCATCCAGTTTCTCGTTCAGCCCACGATCGCGCCACTGGATCATATCGTAGATGGGAACAGCATTGCCATCGTCTAGGGTGAGGTCCTCGATCACGTGCCGGTTGCCACGAAGTGCCCCCTTCGATTGGGGGAGAAGTAAAACTAGATGTGTAGTGTGTAGTATGTAGTGCTCGTCTGTGATTGTGTGTGATTGTGAAATCCAAGCGAGTATCTCGTCTGACACTTCAGGCAGTGACTGCTTTTCTCCATGAGATATGTTTTCGAGTACATAGTAGGATTAAAACAAAAATATTATACGACATAGTAGGCTATATTTTATGTGATTTTTCTAGTCTCAATCTAGTATTCTTATGAGTGTGTCTAGTACATTTGTTATTTTTTCTACAATAAATCTGCCAGCCCAGGCCCAGGGCCTGATAATCGACGATTTTGCAGGAATTGCTGATAGCTTAGGACGTCCATAAACGCCAGGTTGGCCAACGGTTCTGTGTCGTTCGAATGTTTCGGATTCGTTCATAATTCCGCCTCTTTGGGTGCGACATCTGCCTTTGGCACCGCTGTTGAATTGACATTAGAATCGGCTTCGGATTTGCTTCCGAAGAAAAAATTGGTCAGGATACTCTCCCGCGTCTTGCCGCCGGGATCACCAGTATCCCCGCGGGCTCGACCGCCACCACCACCGCCCTCGTCCATGAAGGGCGTCATTATTTCCATGGGGAAGGGGTAAAGGATACAGCAACGGCGCTCTGCGGCAATCGAGGTGAGAATTTGTAGATGCCTTAGCTGCAGGGTAATCTTGGTACTCCCATTAATTTGTGTTTGCTTTATAAAATATGAAACAAAAAACGGACAAACATTACATGGCAAACAAACATGTTAATCGATACTGTCTGGCATCTTAGCACGGCGTCGCTATTTTGCCTGCTTGGAACGCTTGCCGTCTCCACCAGATCGTTACGATCTTGCTCTTGTTTTTGACCGTCCTTGATCATGACAGTGGGACCAATGTGCTGCTCTAATTGCTCCACGGAGTTGAATTGTCCATCACCACCTCCATCGTTACGAGCACGACGTTGCTTGTGGCCGGCCTTGACCATGGCTGTCTTCTTAATTGGCTGCTTGATTTCCTCCATGGAGTTTTGCTTGCCGTCTCCAGCGCCTACTTTACCAATGTCCTGCTCGAATTGTCCCACCGAGTTGCACTTTCCGTCTCCACCACCATCGTTGCGACCACGCCCTTGCTTACGACCGCCCTTGACCATGATAGTTGTCCCAATGTGCTGCTCGTCTCCAGCTTCTTCGTAACGATCACGCTTTTGTTGTTTGGCGGACACGTTGGCACTGTCGCCAATATCCCGCTCGAAGTGCACCATCGACTTTAGCTTGAAGTGGAGTTCGTTGGCGAACTCGTGATCAGACTTCCGGTTTTAAAATGAAGTTCCTATAAAAATTAAACCAAAACGAGGGGGAACGTTGTGAGTTGCTGCGGACACCGCAACTCTACAGTTATACCCGATACTAAATCAGTATGGCTCTCCTCCGGCAGACGGCGCTAATATTAAACGACACGACAAAGAGTGCGTGCGAGAGAGACAGAAAATCAGTCTGAGCGTGACGTCGGGCGCTGCGTAGCCACTGAAAATTGTTTTTTTCTTTTCGGCTATAAAAATTATCCGATCTGATCCAAATTCAGCAACTGGATAGATATGGTCATTCTCTATGATTCTGCGTTTAGTTTTAGTTTTCTCGAATCTGCAATATTGTGGATGCAACAGATTCTCGTCCTTTGTGGAGGCGGAAGCGGGTGGGGCGAAATTTTGAGATATACGTTTTATAGTGAGATCTAACAGAAGTGCGGATACCAAATTTGGTTACTCTAGCTTTAATAGTCTCTGAGATTTGTGAATATCCCCAGATTTGCATTCTTTGCGGGGGCGGAAGGGGGTGTCACGAAATTTTGAAACAAACTCGTCTCGGTCCGATATATTAGGAGTGTGGATACCAAATTTGGTTGCTCTAGCTTTTATAGTCTCTGAGATCTAGGCGCTAATGTTTTACTCTAAGCAAAGCCGCCTATGCTACGTGTGTGTTAGAGAGAGACAGGGCGATAAAAAATTAAATTGTTTTCTTTATGCTGGCTATAATAATAATACGATCCAATTCAGATTCTGGAGTCTAAAAGATATGGTCATTCTCTACGATTCTGCGTTTTTGGTTTTCTCGTATCTTTAAAAATGTGGATGCCACAGATTTTCGTCCTTTGTGGGGGCGGAAGTGGGCGGGGCAAAGTTTTGAAATATTTTTGGAGCAGTGACATATCACAGAAGTCTGGATCCAAAACATCGTTGCTCTAGCTCTTATAGTCTTTGAGCATTAGGCGCTGAAGGGGACGGACAGACGGACAGACGGACGGACGGACAGACGGACAGACAGACAGGGCTCAATCGACTCGGCTATTGATGCTGATCAAGAATATATATACTTTATAGGGTCGGAAACAATTCCTTCTGGACGTTACACACATCCACTTTTACCACAAATCTAATATACCCCAATACTCATTTTGAGTATCGGGTATAATTAAACCAATAAAATGGATGAAATACAAGAAAAGTAATCCGGGGGAAAGAAGAAAGGGCAGTCAAAGAAAACTAAGGGGAAAACGATGGGGAAAATCAGGGAATAATTGCAGGCGGGGAAGAGAATGTGGGAGTGAGAAAAAGTAAGGGAAAAGTATGGATACCCTTTGAAACGATAGAAGAAAACCAGCTCTCTCTCACAGTGTGGCTTAGCACTTATTATAGGTTTTCATTATTTTTAATCACTCAGTCAACGAATAGAAATAAGTCCCAAAAACTAGATATACATATTTCAAAAACAATTTCGATCTTTATTCAAAATTTTAAACGAAGAATCTCCGTGTGCCACATTCGGAGGCGCCCCAATAGGCCTCGCTCCCCAGTCTGATTCGCGGCTGAGGCTGGAAAATGGTCAATGGCTGTGTGTTGGAGTGACTGGAAGGAAGGCTAATATATACCGTTAAAATTTTCTGGAATATCTTGAAGATGGTTTGGCCTATGGGCCACTTGTAGGCCATTGTGCAGCTCCACAAAACTTGTGATCCGTGAAGTCGTAGTCGTAGTCGCGTTTCACTAGCCTGTGCCCTCACCGAAGACCCCATTTCCATCAGCTATGCGCCCCCGAATGATAGCCTTTGATTTGGACAGTAATTTATAATAAAAATAATTTATATTTTGACAATAATTTGTATGACTTTAGATGCAAAGATGCCAACTTTTCCAGACTGAAAATCCCTTGAGAAATGCCACATACCCCGCAGAAGAGAAGGAGCCCCAGATTCAGCAATCTGATAGATATGGTCATTATCTATGTTTCTGCGTTTTTAGTTTTCTCGAATCTGCAATATTGTGGATGCAACAGATTTTCGTCCTTTGTGGGGGCGGAAGGGGGTGGGGCGAAATTTTGAGATATACGTTTTATAGTGAGATCTAACAAGAGTGCGGATACCAAATTTGGTTACTCTAGCGTTAACACTCTCTGAGATTTGTGAATATCCCCAGATTTTTGTCCTTTGCGGGGGCGGAAGGGGGTGTGTCGAAATTTTGAAACAAACTCGTCTCGGTCCGATATATTAGGAGTGTGGATACCAAATTTGGTTGCTCTAGCTTTTATAGTCTCTGAGATCTAGGCGCTAATGTTTTACTCTAAGCAAAGCCGCCTATGCTACGTGTATGTTAGAGAGAGACAGGGCGAGAAAAAATGAAATTGTTTTCTTTATGCTGGCTATAATAATAATACGATCCAATTCACATTCTGCAGTCTGAAAGATATGGTCATTATCTACGATTCTGAGTTTTTGGTTTAATCGTATCTTTAAAAATGTGGATGCCACAGATTTTCGCCCTTTGTGGGGGCGGAAGTGGGCGGGGCAAAGTTTTGAAATATTTTTGTAGCAGTGACATATCACAGAAGTCTGGATCCAAAACATCGTTGCTCTAGCTCTTATAGTCTTTGAGCACTAGGCGCTGAAGGGGACGGACAGACGGACAGACATGGCTCAATCGACTCGGCTATTGATGCTGATCAAGAATATACATACTTTATGGGGTCGGAAACGATTCCTTCTGGACGTTACACACATACACTTTTACCACAAATCTAATATACCCCAATACTCATTTTGAGTATCGGGTATAAAAAGCATGAGCTTTTCGATGCGCCTCTTGTACGATTCATACAGCTCGTGTTTGTTCCTACCTACGAAGTATATATGCCTCTGCAACTTTCCGCTCCACACCATTTGCAGGTAAGCATTGGCCAGAGTGGGATACAGCATCAAGTATACTTCATACTTACGAAAGTCAACCATTTCCTTAGTGACCTTCCCGATCGTCTCGAACATCTGCTCATAGTCCTCGGGCCCCTTATCTGGTACGGTACTACAGAACCTTTGCTGGATCGGTCGGAGTACAGCGCACTCATAAAAATCGACGAAATCTTCGTCGAATTTACTCTTACCCACGCCTTCATCTTTCTGCACCTCCGATATCCCAGAGTCTAAAACTGTGTCAGCTTCTGCGTGGTTATTTATAAGCAGCGAGACATTTATTGCATGTCCCATCGGTCTTTTGCCAGGGTTCCTTGCATTTTTTTTTTTTTGTTCGATTTCTTCATTTTGTGGCGATTACTAATTCTGATATAGGAATTTATAGGGCGATTTCAATATAACGTGACAACTGTATACGTCAGTTGTCCGTCCAACCAGCACACGAGTCGTTCTAGAAAAGAGGAAACAGGGTTTCAATAGTTTCCACAGTTGCAATCGACTTCGATATACACATAAACAGCTGAGTGGCCTGCTTACATAACGAGTGAGCGATGAGATTATCAAAAGGATTGCGCAGACGCAACCGTGTCCAATGCAGCGTGTCCAATAGCCATAGAAGATTTTAGTGTGTGGCTGCGACAGGATTTCAATGTTGTTCTGGATATAGCACAGCAATTGATGATAGCTATCGATACGGTATGAAACACTGTCGACACAAAAATTTAAACTCGGTCGAATTATTTCGAAGTCGTAGTACAACAATACGCGAAAGCCGGAGAATGTATGTATACTTAATATTAAAATTAGTGGCAAAAACATCGACACGATACGATGTGGAAACGATTCCATCGAACATCGATAAGATTAGCAAAATCATAGCTTCATTGGACATCTTTGTTTTGGCGTTTCCTTTTCCGTCAAAGAATCTGCACAAGAATTTTTGCTGTAAAAGTTTCAACTGAAAAATAAGTAAAATAAGTAAAATTTATATGGCGTACCGATGCGTCCCTTTGATCCCAACGTTCACGACCTGGATGCCGACTTTCGTTTCACTTTAACTTTTATGTCTATTTTTTTCAGAAATGGTTGAACAGCTTAAGTTTCCCCAATCGTTTATGGTTATACGACAATCGTCGTATACGTTGAAAGCGGTATCCAACGGCCACACATCTCTGGGCATCGTCGCTTCCGCTGGCGTCGTCATTGGCACAACAACGCGAAAGACTTCGGAACTAATGGAAGCGCGACATGGCGCACGTGGCCCCAATGTAAATTTTCATACAAAAAATTGAATTACAAACACACAAGAAACTCAATCGAAGGAGTCTCTCAGGTTTAAGTTGAATGAAATATGTCGGATTGAAAGCAAAGCCACGACCAGGACTCATTTTAGTTGAAGGTTGTTCTCCGTACGAGCAACATCTGTAGCTACAAATTTCCTTTTTATACCCGATACTCAAAATGAGTATTGGGGTATATTAGATTTGTGCTAAAAGTGGATGTGTGTAACGTCCAGAAGGAATCGTTTCCGACCCCATAAAGTATGTATATTCTTGATCAGCATCAATAGCCGAGTCGATTGAGCCATGTCTGTCTGTCCGTCTGTCCGTCTGTCCGTCCGTCCGTCTGTCCGTCTGTCCGTCCCCTTCAGCGCCTAATGCTCAAAGACTATAAGAGCTAGAGCAACGATGTTTTGGATCCAGACTTCTGTGATATGTCACTGCTACAAAAATATTTCAAAACTTTGCCCCGCCCACTTCCGCCCCCACAAAGGGCGAAAATCTGTGGCATCCACATTTATAAAGATACGAGAAAACCAAAAACGAAGAATCGTAGATAATGACCATATCTTTCAGACTGCAGAATCTGAATTGGATCGTATTACTATTATAGCCAGCATCAAGAAAACAATTTCATTTTTTCTCGCCCTGTCTCTCTCTAACACACAGGTAGCATAGGCGGCTTTGCTTAGAGTAAAACATTAGCGCCTAGATCTCAGAGACTATAAAAGCTAGAGCAACCAAATTTGGTATCCACACTCCTAATATATCAGACCGAGACGAGTTTGTTTCAAAATTTCGCCACACCCCCTTCCGCCCCCGCAAAGGATGCAAATCTGGGGATATTCACAAATCTCAAAGACTATTAACGCTAGAGTAACCAAATTTGGAATCCGCACTTCTCTTAGATCTCACTATAAAACGTGTATCTCAAAATTTCGCCCCACCCCCTTCCGCCCACACAAAGGACGAAAATCTGTTGCATCCACAATATTGCAGATTCGAGAAAACTAAAAACGGGGAATCATAGATAACGACCATATCTATCAGATTACTGAATCTGGATCAGATCAGATAATTTTTGTAGCCAAAAGGAACAAATCAATTTGCAGTGGCTACGCAGCGCGTGACATCACGCTCAGACAGATTTTCTGTCTCTCTCGCACGCACTCTTTGTCGTGTCGTTTAATATTAGCGGCGTCTGCCGGAGGAAAGCCATACTGACTTAGTATCGGGTATAACTGTAGAGTTGCGGTGTCCGCAGCAACTCACAACGTTCCCCCTCGTTTTAATTTCAAATAATTAGTACTAGTATTTTTATTGTAATTTTTCCGAATTTTTGTTCTTTATTCTTTGGTTTTATGAAAATTTCTAAGATGAGCTCTGTTACCGCATATTTAAATTACCTGCGGGACAGCAAACGCCGCAAAGCCGTATGAATCCATATACCACGGGCAGAGGGCGGTACACGTCGCAGCGCAGCGTTGGCTTGCGATCTCCCCAGGCCACAGAGCTCGGTACCGAGTTCTTTGCGCATTTGAATCCACTAATTAGTGCCGCAGTTCCCATTCGACGACTACTCTAGGCCCCGCGACGCGACCCCCGATCTCCTCCAATGTGCTGCTCTAATTGCTCCACGGAGTTGAATTGTCCATCACCACCTCCATCGTTACGAGCACGACGTTGCTTGTGGCCGGCCTTGACCATGGCTGTCTTCTTAATTGGCTGCTTGATTTGCTCCATGGAGTTTTGCTTGCCGTCTCCAGCGCCTACTTTACCAATGTCCTGCTCGAATTGTCCCACCGAGTTGCACTTTCCGTCTCCACCACCATCGTTGCGACCACGCCCTTGCTTACGACCGCCCTTGACCATGACAGTTGTCCCAATGTGCTGCTCGTCTCCAGCTTCTTCGTAACGATCACGCTTTTGTTGTTTGGCGGACACGTTGGCACTGTCGCCAATATCCCGCTCGAAGTGCACCATCGACTTTAGCTTGAAGTGGAGTTCGTTGGCGAACTCGTGATCAGACTTCCGGTTTTAAAATGAAGTTCCTATAAAAATTAAACCAAAACGAGGGGGAACGTTGTGAGTTGCTGCGGACACCGCAACTCTACAGTTATACCCGATACTAAATCAGTATGGCTCTCCTCCGGCAGACGCCGCTTATATTAATCGACACGACAAAGAGTGCGTGCGAGAGAGACAGAAAATCAGTCTGAGCGTGACGTCGGGCGCTGCGTAGCCACTGAAAATTGTTTTTTTCTTTTCGGCTATAAAAATTATCCGATCTGATCCAAATTCAGCAACTGGATAGATATGGTCATTCTCTATGATTCTGCGTTTAGTTTTAGTTTTCTCGAATCTGCAATATTGTGGATGCAACAGATTCTCGTCCTTTGTGGAGGCGGAAGCGGGTGGGGCGAAATTTTGAGATATACGTTTTATAGTGAGATCTAACAGAAGTGCGGATACCAAATTTGGTTACTCTAGCCTTACTAGTCTCTGAGATTTGTGGTTGCCCCAGGTTTTCGTCCTTTGCGGGGGCGGAAGGGGGTGTGGCGAAATTTGGACACGAAACGGTCAAGGTCCGATATCACAGGAGTGTGGATACCAAATTTGGTTGCTCTAGCTCGTATGGGTTCTGAGATCCTTGAACTCATATTTTGCAATTGGCAAAACCGACCATGAAACCTGTGTGTTAGAGTGAGGCAGAGCGAGAAAGAGTGAAATTGTTTTCGTGATTCTGGCTGTAATAATTATACGATCTGGTTCAGATGTTGCACTCTAGAAGATATAGTCATCTTCTACGATTCTGCGTTTTTATTTTTCTCGTATCGTCGAAATTGTGGATGCCACAGATTTTCGCCCTTTGTGGGGGCGGAAGTGGGCGGGCATAGTTTTGAAATATTTTTGGAGCAGTGACATATCACAGAAGTCTGGATCCAAAACATCGTTGGATCCGGACAGACGGACGGACGGACAGACGGACAGACGGACAGACAGACATGGCTCAATCGACTCGGCTATTGATGCTGATCAAGAATATATATACTTTATGGGGTCGGAAACGATTCCTTCTGGACGTTACACACATCCACTTTTACCACAAATCTAATATACCCCAATACTCATTTTGAGTATCGGGTATAATTAAACCAATAAAATGGATGAAATACAAGAAAAGTAATCCGGGGGAAAGAAGAAAGGGCAGTCGAAGAAAACTAAGGGGAAAACGATGGGGAAAATCAGTGAATAATTGCAGGCGGGGAAGAGAATGTGGGAGTAAGAAAAAGTAAGGGAAAAGTATGGATACCCTTTGAAACGATAGAAGAAAACCAGCTCTCTCTCACAGTGTGGCTTAGCACTTATTATAGCTTTTCATTATTTTTAATCACTCAGTCAACGAATAGAAATAAGTCCCAAAAACTAGATATACATATTTCAAAAACAATTTCGATCTTTATTCAAAATTTTAAACGAAGCATCTCCGTGTGCCACATTCGGAGGCGCCCCAATAGGCCTCGCTCCCCAGTCTGATTCGCGGCTGAGGCTGGAAAATGGTCAATGGCTGTGTGTTGGAGTGACTGGAAGGAAGGCTAATATATACCGTTAAAATTTTCTGGAATATCTTGAAGATGGTTTGGCCTATGGGCCACTTGTAGGCCATTGTGCAGCTCCACAAAACTTGTGATCCGTGAAGTCGTAGTCGTAGTCGCGTTTCACTACCTGTGCCCTCACCGAAGACCCCATTTCCATCAGCTATGCGCCCCCGAATGATAGCCTTTGATTTGGACAGTAATTTATGATAAAAATAATTTATATTTTGACAATAATTTGTATGACTTTAGATGCAAAGAAAAGCCAACTTTTCCAGACTGCAAATCCCTTGAGAAATGCCACAAACCCCGCAGAAGAGAAGGAGCCATAGGGGCAGGGACAGTAGCAGGTGCTAAAGGGTAGGTGGGGCTGTGCGACTGACAGACAGAAGACGGGCCCTGACAGGCATAGAGGCAGCAACTTGTTAGCAATGCTCCCCCCGCAACCCCCCTTTGACCCTTTGGCTGTTGTTGCCTCGTTTTCGCTTTTCCTTTTCGCATTTCGCTTTTCGTTTAAATTATGCAACATTTCCGAGATGCAAAGATGCCGCCTGCCTTTGCCTTTTCGCCGAGTAATTAAAATGCAAAGCAAAGTGCAGCAATTTGAGCCTAATAATAATGGCAGCAGAAGCAGCAGCGAACAGGAGCGGACGGCAGCATAACGGGCGGGAAATCAACAAACAAACAACTAAATGGGGACAAACAACAAAATGGTTAGCCCCAACGTGCACCGGCCAATATCGTGGCACATTTCAACGCAACATTTCCCAGAGATGCCAGACATTGAAACTGTCTTAAGGTTTTCAATTTCCGTCTTAAAGCCGAGAGCAGGGAAGAGAGAGAGAGAGAGAGCAGGAAAGAGAGAGGTTGAGAGAGTAAAGTGTGGCAATAGAAAATTGAATGTGCCCCGTCGTCGAAGTGGACACAGACCCCAAAAACATCATAAAAGCTTAGACCTAGAACCGCATAATGCACTGAGAGAATATTTATGGAGACTACGATATATTTCGATTAACATACAGGCGATAAAGTTACATATCGATAGCCATAAAACGTGAAATATTATTTTGATCAAAACATAAATTCAACTTTAAATAATTATTTAAAAATTAAGTAGAAATATGGCTGGCGAAAATCCTCTAGCTGAACCCTCCACGAGGGTGCCGGCTGTGCAATGGACACTGCATTACCCCGGACAAGGGTAATGCACTGTCGCTTGCTCTGTCCGGGGTAATGCAGTGTCTAGCTAAGGCTATGGTCCGGCGTCTTCCCGATTCAAAGTCGGGGGAACCGAACCAGGGCCATGGCTAGAGGTGCCTGGCGGTCAGGCCTAAAACGCTAGGGGGTGGTCCCCCCGAAAAATATTAACCAGTATGGACCCTCGGGCCAACTATGGAGTCGAAGAAGGAGAAAGCACGGGTTGGGATGTCAACCCAAACGTCGGTGGAAAGCGTGACTGCTACCACCGGCGGGCACGGGGAGGAGCAGTCCTCTCTGCGTGTCGCCAGCGGTCACACCTCAGACTTGGCGGGAGCAGGCCAGGTCAGTTGTAAAGCTACTGCCACAACAACAACAACAAAAACAACTCACTCCGTGCCCTGCAAGTTGAGCCGCACAGATGCCGTAGTCGATACAGACACGGATCTGGAGAGCGTGCTCTCTCTAAGCAGGACGGACGAAGAGAGCCTTCTCCGCTCGCCGGAACCAGGCACCAGCTCCCTGCGTAGGGAAGGGCCGAAGCGTTCCAAGGAGGGGATGAAGGCCAAAGCGCAATACAAAGCGGCCCTCAACATAAAAAGCCGGCTGCAAGGCAAAGCAGACATCTCCCAGGAGGAGAAGGTCAAGCTAGCCTGGGCCGAGCAGAGAGTAGAGGAGGGTCGGCTACACTATGCCCAGATGCCACAGATGAGGGCGTCGAATGGCGAATATGCCAATAAGGTGGAGGAGATGATGGCCACCAAGAGGCAACGCTCGACTGAGAGTGCCATTAAGGACACTCCAGCGAGCAAGCGGCAACGCGGGCCCAGGAGTGCAGCCCCTCCACCGAAAGCGGCCAAGAAGCCGAAAGCGAAGGTCAGCGAGGTGACCAAACGACACCTGATCGTGGCACTCATTGACCGGAGCGAAGAAAACGGCAAGATGTCAGCGGCACAGTGGAAGCTGGTGCACGCGCGTCTTGTCGACGCACTCTTTGCACAGATGGAGAAAGACCCCGCGGCCCCAATGCCCACGTTCGATGGTGCTGGGTGGCTAAATGGGGTTAAGATCCTGAAGTGCAATGATGACCCAACCCTAAGGTGGCTGACGCGTACGGTCTGCCAACTGGAGGCGATGTGGGAGGGGGCCAAGCTGGAGGTTGTGGACCGGGAGCTTATCCCGTCCAAGCCTAAGGCGAAGGTACTCTTCCCCATCACGATACAGGGGGACCGAGCGCTGAAGCTCCTTCAGCGGCAAAACGCGGACGTGCCAACGGCCGATTGGAGGATTCTACACATTGGTAGCCCACTACCCAACGAGGGGGGCCAGTGTGTGATCCTCCAAATAAACAAGGAAGCAGAGGATCTGCTATACCCCAAGTTCGGGAAGATGGCGTGGGGCATGGGTAGCGTCTACCTGCGCCTCAAAAAGCGCCACCCTGAGGACAAGGACGCGCATACCCTGCAGGCAGGCGAGGTGGAAAAGGACCTAGGTCTCGAGTCCATCGTGGAGGCCGCCCAGGGTCTTGCGCTTGAGGATGAAGAAGAGGAAGACGGTGACCTGACGCTGGTAGTCAACCCGTCAGGTGCAAGCGAGCCAGCCACCCATGCTGAGTGTGCTGCAGCTCAACTTGCATAAAAGCAAGGTAGCGTCGGCGGAGCTCCTCATCGCCATGGAGCAAGGGCTCGCCGACATAGCTCTAGTCCAGGAGCCCTGGATTGCGACAGGCAATTCAGTGGCCGGACTAAAGTCCTCAATTCATAACCTGTTCTACTCAACATCGGTAAGCAGGAGCAGAACCGTCGTACTCGTACGAAAGGGAATCCATGCTTACCTTATGTCTCATTACAGCACGGATGACCTGACGGTTGTGATGCTGGAAAGTGAGGAAAAGCGCCTTCTTGTGGCTTCCTGCTACATGGCTCACGACAGACCCGCACCACCCGACGAACTCAGGAGCCTGGTGACAGAAGCCGGCACCAAAAACTATCAACTCGTCATCGGAACGGACGCCAACGCCCACCATAATGTGTGGGGAAGCACCGACATCAATGACAGAGGTGAGTCACTCTTAGACTTTATACTAGCAACTAATCTATATATAGCAAACGTTGGGGAGGAGCACACCTTCGTAGGTCCGACCTCATCTAACGTGCTAGACCTAACACTTGCAATGGGAAACAGTACTACGGTATCTAGCTGGAGGGTCCTCGATAGACCATCCTTCTCAGACCATAAGTACATTCAGTTCAAGTGCGAATTCAAACACCCTTCGAAGATGTACGGTGAGGCTTGTAGCTGCTGTGAGGAGGCCTAGGGTTTTTGGGGTCCGCCGAAAATTAGGCACCGTCTAACGAGAGGCAAGACAAACTCTCTTTAACAGTCGGCAAAGAGGGCCTGGGATCAAAGAGTGGGTCAGAGCCAGGTCAGACTTCCTCGTCGAAAGGAGAGCGAGTTCGAAGTCGAAGTCGGACAAGATAAAAGGCTATAAATAGATGGCATTGGACGCCATTGCGGGATTCCAAGCCTGGTCGACAGCATTGGATTTTGTTCACCAAGTGTCCTCTATAGTGGCAGCCGTATTTGAATATTCAAAGAAAGAAAAAAGAGAAAAACCATCTAAATACAATAACTAGTGAAAAGTAGCCCAGGCAGTGAGGCGGTGATTAGTGAAACCTCTTCGATACACCCTTTCGACGGGTCACCCGTTTGGGTAAGTTGAGGAGAAAAAGACAGACTAGAGAAAGTGTATATTGTAAAGTGTATTTGTGGGTGCAAATTTCCATAGGTTTTAAATTGGAGGAGGCTCGTCTTCCACGACTACCAGCTGAAATTCGTAGAAATTCGCCGGAGCTTTGGAGCGGTTCGGCGAGCCAGAGAGGAGAGGCCAACTAGTGCCCGGCAGACGGCAGCCGCGTCGGCTTGTTCATCGCTCCGCGTATGCGTCCATGCCCCGTGCGCAGGGGAGGAGGCAAAGAAAAAAAAGTGTTCTGCAGTGGCGGCAAATAGTGGCAGATCGAACTAGAAAATTTCTCACAATTTCTCGCCCAGTTCAAAATAACAATAACAAAAAAAAAAAAAGGAATCAAATATAAGAAACAAATAACGGATCGTAGTCAGATGCTCTAAGCATCAATACCCGAGTTATTTTATTCTCCCTCTCATTTAGGCTTCTTTAGCTCTCTATCCCTATCTATCTCTCTCCACCTAACTTTGCGCTGCGGGCGAGCCCCCACATACCGGTGCCCGATAAGCGCCGCTAATCTGCACATAGGAATGCAAGACTGAGCGCAGAGGAATGTAAGGCGGCGTGAGGGACGGGAAGAAAAGAGACAGACAATCACCGTTAAAATTAACTCGATCTGCCTGAGCCACTCGGTCGTCATCTCATTTTTTTTGTGTGCGAATTGTGTGTGTTCTTCTTTTTTTTAAACTTTTCAGGGGCCCAAATCGGAAGCGCTTCGTCGATGGAGGTTCCTGTAAGTCGTTTAATTGAATAAATAAAATATGTATATGAAAGTTCGAAAAATATATACAAATATGAAAGTTCGCCACGGGAGCGCACCCAATTAGTGGGTTGAAAAGAGAGGGCATCAGAAAGTTCACCTCTTGATTCTTTTCCCTACGCCTCTCGTACATTACACCTTCTCTGTTGGTGGATCGCTATGCCCAGCAAATGCTCACATAAAATTTTCTTACATTTCTTTTCTTTTCACTCCTATTCAAATCATCTGTTCTCTCTCATATCTAGCCTAAGCTTCTTATTTATTTGCAGTACTTTACTCAAATTATTTAAAATTAAGTCGTAGCCAATACTCGGGGAAGGGAGAAGCAAATGAGAACATTAAATTACTGGGGATCACTAATTTTAGTCATAAGAAATAAATAAACGTTTATAATGTCTGAGTAGAAGCAATAGTGTTTGATCTCCTGCAGCAAGCCCCTGTAGGTCTCGCATAATATAAGGGGTCTTGTAACAAATTATGTGGTATCGGGCACAGCAAGACCAAGGTAGGGTGGGCGAACATCACTCCTCATGAACAGCTGAGGAATTCTTTTCGTTGTCCGTTCACCAGTGCAGTTATTGTCTTTCGTTTTAGGTGTTGTGCTTTCCGTCCGGTTTCATATGGCTTATTGACACGCATTAAATGTAAAATAATAATAGGGTAGGCTTCAGCTTAGGAGCAAATAAACAAGAACACCACACTCGTGGCCGACGAGCCAGTAGCCGGAAAATTGACAGCGTGCCGCTTCAAGCTGAGAGGACCATCTCGCCTACATCGTGGTTGCACGTTACATTTATTATTATTTTTGGCGCCCAACGTGGGGCCTCACTGTTAGGTGGGAATTATTACAATTTGCACTTAGGGGTGTGGTTCACGAACAATGACCTAAAACAAACCTTCACTTTTTAAATTTTCCTTCCATCGACTGTTCGATGTCTTTATTGAAGACAAAGAAACCCAAATCATTTCCGCTTTCATTCAGTTCTCTTACGGATCTTTGGGACACCGATAGAAAACTAAGCCCCAGGGTATGTTTCCGGGCCACGATTCTAAGGGTTCTGAGTGAGTTTGACTTATTTCTGTACAAATAGCCTGATTGTCGTGATTAATAGGAATACTACTAGAATAGCTTTAAGAAGCTATCTGTTGTCCATGTCATTTCAGTCTGCGCTGTAAGTGCTACTCAACTTTATGCCTGAGGGACCAAGGGAAAACTGAACCGTCTTGGATTCACTGGTGATGCATTTAGCTTAAGTGCACTCCTGACCACGGATCATTTCATTAAGTGCCTCAGTTTGCTTTGTCTTATCTTTGTTTGGCAGTTTGGATCACTGCTTCTATAAGCGCTGTTGGACGCAGGTGCGCAGAATTTAGAATTACCACTGCCCACGGCCTAGGTGTTCTAACTTGCCAGAAAGTATTTTCCTCTTTAGCTGTACTTGGTGAAATAATTCGGACAATTAAGAGAGGCTCTGCAGGGAGCCAGGCTAGCTGGGAGATCAAACCATTAGAATTTTTTTTGTATTATTTTTTTATTTGAAACTGTTGAGTTGAAAGTTTTTTGTTTAATTAATATTCAAATTTCATTTCACTTTTAAATTTCCTTATTACATATATATAAGAAAACATACATAACCTTTACGAGTTAAGCAGATAGTTTTTTTAGTAAACACCTATAAGAAGAAAGATGGGCTTGGATCGGTCTGATGATGAAGGGGCAAGCGCCTCAGCAATCTGTTGCAGGCTGTGCAAAGTCACAATGGCCCCCGAAGATGTTTATAGAACTCCTTGTCAGCATGAATTCCATAAAACATGCATGCGAACATACCTTAAGACCCAAACAACCTGTCCAGTTTGCAATGCGGTTTGTAGTGCCCCAACGGCTGGTCAGCCTCCTCTGGTGCCTGGCAAGACTAGACAGCAGACAAAGTCAGTTCTCGCGGGAGGCAGTAAGCAATCCCAAGCGGGGTCGGAGGGTCAAGCGTCTACTTCAAGTCAAGCGTCTACCTCAAATCAAGCGGCTAATTCAAATCAAGTGTCTAGGGAGATCACGGCGGCTATTAGGGGTATGCAGAATGAATTACTTATCCACCTGACGGAGAAGATGTCTCAAATGATAAGTACCACTGTAGAAGCTCGTTTAGCTTCTAATGCGCAAATTCCGCAGCCGTCAGTAGGGAGCCTGAATATGAACGCTTCTTTGGACCAATTGCTAAAAATTCCCGAGGGGAACCAGGGCGCAGTTTACACACCTCCACTCCGGACTTCGCTCTCTAGATCAGCAGCATCTGATTTAGCTCAGAGACCTGACAAGGTGGGTCATATAATGAATAATTGGAAGCTTCGCTTTTCGGGAGCCTCAGACTCCATAAGCGTGGATTCATTTATATACCGAGTAGAGGCCCTTACCCATCAAACGTTGGAAGGGAACTTTATGCTGTTGTGCAGCAATGCAAACACTCTGTTTGAAGGGAAAGCATCTGATTTTTATTGGAGGTATCACAAGACAGCCGGCTCAGTGCGGTGGATGGATCTGTGTGAAGCGTTGAGGAAGCAGTTCAGAGATTCCCGGACGGACGTAGACATTAGACAGATGATTCGCGATAGGAAACAAAGAGAAAAAGAGACTTTCGAGGTATTTTTTGACGCAATCCAAAAGCTCACTGACAGGTTAGAGCAGCCTCTTTCTCATAAAACTTTGGTCGAGATCGTTCGCCGAAACTTGCGGCCGGAAATACAACATGAAATCCTGAATCAAAAAATAGACTCTATAGAAGCACTACGGGATATATGTCGGAGGCGAGAATGTTTTATGGAAGAGGTGCGTCGGACTCATGGCTATCAAAAACCTGCTCCATTTCGAAAGCAAATCTCGGAGCTAGTGGACGAAGCCTTGGGAGAGGATGCGGAAGAATTCTCGGAATCGGAGTTTGGGGAGGAGATAGCAGCTTTATCCTTGGTGTGTTGGAATTGTCGAAAAGAAGGGCACCGTTACCACGACTGCGTAGCTAAACGGAAAATATTCTGCTTTGGCTGCGGAGCGCCAAACACGTATAAGCCATCTTGCAAAAAATGTCAAAAAAACACCAAGGAGAACACGGCAGAGTCTCGTCGGCTGACCAGTGTTCCGCAGAGGGGGTCGGCGAAACAGGACTAGATGTAGCAAGTGGCGAAACGCATGGAGAGCCTTCTCGGGATTTTGGGGTGGCGGAACCACCGATAGTGGGATGGCATATAAATTTGATAGAGGGTAAGAAGTTAGAACCTCCATTGGAAATTGTTAAGTCAAGGAGACTAACTAGAAATGCACGTAGGATCAAGGCCCATTTTAAATCTCTCAAATGTATTAATGAGATAAGGAAAAAGGAGGGAGATAAGAGGCCTTATGCCGATGTCAAGTTACTGGATAGAACCGTAGTAGGATTGCTAGATACCGGCGCCGGAATGAGTTGCGTGGGTGGTCAATTGGCAAAGGAGGTAGTATGCAGTAAGAAACCATTTAAATTGATGTCGTCCAATGCTTTTACGGCTGATGGAAAGAAGCATCAAATAGTAGGAAAGTTAACAACTAAGATAGAGTACCGCGGGGAGTCTAAAAACATAGAGCTATTCATAATTCCTAATTTAAGTCAAGATTTATATTTAGGTATTGATTTTTGGTCCCTTTTTGAATTATTACCGTCCGAATGGAAGATTTCCGAAATTTGCGAGAGTTCTGATGTTCATACACTTACTTCTGCTCAGGAGGCGGCGTTAAACCAGGTGATTTCCCTATTTCCATCCTTCGCTGTGTCGGGTCTGGGAAGGACAGATATGCTTTGTCATACCATCGATGTGGGGAATGCGAAGCCCGTAAAGCAGAGACATTTCTCAGTCTCACCGGCTGTTGAGAAATTGCTGTACGGGGAAGTTGATAGGATGCTGAGATTAGGGGTGATTGAGGAGTCAGGAAGCGCTTGGTCTTCTCCGGTGGTCCAAAAGCCTGGGAAAGCTCGTCTTTGTCTAGACAGTCGAAAAGTAAACGCGGTGACAGAAAAAGATGCGTACCCGTTGCCCCAGATTGATGGCATCTTGAGTAGATTGCCCAAGGCAGAATATGTAACTAGCCTGGACTTGAAAGATGCATTTTGGCAAATACCTTTGGAGGTGGCGTCGAGAGACAAGACTGCGTTCACCATACCAGGGAGGCCGTTGTACCAATACAAGGTCATGCCGTTTGGTTTATGCAACGCCTCACAAACCATGTCCAGACTCATGGATAAGGTAATACCCGCCGCTCTCCGAAATCAAGTTTTTGTCTACTTAGATGACCTGCTGGTCATTTCAGACACATTTCCCTCGCATCTTGAGGTACTGCGTTCGGTGGCAGAACACATCCGTCACGCAGGGCTGACCATAAATATAGAGAAGAGCAGATTCTGTAGGAGATCCGTAAAATATCTAGGTCACGTAATTGGCGAAGGCGGCATTAAAACAGACCCGGAAAAGATTTCCGCCATTACTAAGTTTCCGCTCCCAAGAACTCTCCGAGCCCTAAGGAGCTTCCTTGGAATGGCCGGGTGGTATAGGAAATTTATACATGATTTTGCTTCACTATCCGCCCCTCTAACAGACTTGCTAAAACAGAAAAAAAAATTCGTCATGTCCCAGGATGGAATAGAGGCCTTTGAAAAATTGAAAGAAACGCTGTGCAAGGCGCCAGTTTTAAGAAGTCCTGACTTTGGAAAGCCCTTCTATATACATTGCGACGCGAGCAATACGGGAGTAGGGGGTGTACTAGTCCAAAAGACGGAAGAAGGGGATGAGATGCCGATAGCTTTCGTGTCTAAAAAGCTGAATAAAGCCCAGCGCAATTATACAGTGACCGAGCTAGAGTGCCTGGCGGCCTTAGTGTGCATTAAAAAGTTCAGAGCTTATGTCGAAGGTCATCAATTCACCGTGATAACGGATCATGCCTCACTGAAGTGGTTGATGTCCCAAAATGATCTGCACTCGAGGTTAGCTCGATGGGCACTAAAATTGCAAGGTTTCCGATTTAGCATCGAGCACCGAAAGGGAACCCAGAACATAGTCCCAGATGCATTGTCAAGGGTTCACCAGGATGAGATCGCAGCAATAGACAAGAGTAATGGGCTCCTGGTGGATCTAGATTCTCCTCACTTCAGAGCGGTAGGGTATCTTGAATTGGTGGAGCGGGTAAAGAGCAACCAGGAACGATTGCAGACGTAAAAGTGGTCGACAACTTAGTTTACCGGAGAGCTGAGCATGCGAATGGCGACCTTCTTCATGACTCGTTTGCTTGGAAATTATGGGTGCCTAAGGAATTGATCGGCGAGATCTTAAAACAGTCACATGATGATCCGTTAGCCTCGCATGGGGGTATTCACAAGACCTTGGAGCGCGTCCGTAGGTACTACTTTTGGCCAGGATTGGTTAACGACGTCAAAGCTTATGTGAATAATTGCAGTGAGTGTAAGACCACAAAGGCACCAAACTTAACCTTGCGGCCACCCATGGGAAAGCCGGCCGAATCACAAAGATTCTTTCAGCGACTATACATTGATTTTCTTGGTCCATATCCTAGGTCACGAAGTGGTCACGTCGCTATTTTTATCGTGTTAGACCATTATTCTAAATTTGTTTTCCTCAAAGCCGTTAAGAAGCTGACAGCTGATGTAATTATCAAATACTTGCGGGAGGATCTCTTTCATACTTTCGGGGTGCCCGAAACCATAGTGTCCGACAATGGATCCCAATTCAGGGCTGAAAAATTCCAAAGCCTTTTAAAAAGCCACCGTATCTCACATACCTTGACAGCGGTACACGCGCCACAGGCAAATGCCTCCGAGAGAGTCAATCGCTCAGTGATTGCCGCCATCAGAGCGTATGTGCGTCCGGATCAAAAAGATTGGGACGAGAATTTAAGCAGCATTTGTTGCGCGCTGAGATCGTCCATCCACTCGGGAGTAGGCGCTACGCCATACTACATGGTGTTTGGTCAGCAGATGATCACTTCTGGTGGCACTTACTCTTTGCTGAGATCACTAGAGATGTTGGAAGACAGGGCGGCAGCTTTTACAAAAGAGGATTCCTTGGAGTTGGTCAGGAAGAAAGCACGTGAAGTAATGGATAAGCAAAATGCACGTAATGAAAAGCAGTATAATCTAAGATCAAGAGAGATAGTATACCAGGTTGGGCAGGAAGTTTATAGAAGGAATTTTAAACAAAGCAACTTCCAAGCTGGATACAACGCTAAGCTTGGGCACGCTTTCGTGAAGGCTAGAGTTCGGAGAAAGCTAGGAAATTCGCTTTATGAGTTGGAAGATTTGCAGGGCCGAATCATTGGGAAATACCACGGGAAAGATATCCGCCAATAACAGCTACAAGCGGTTCATCCTTGTGAGCCTTCTGCACCCCAAGTCTGATCTTGGCAGGGGGGAGTTGTACGGTGAGGCTTGTAGCTGCTGTGAGGAGGCCTAGGGTTTTTGGGGTCCGCCGAAAATTAGGCACCGTCTAACGAGAGGCAAGACAAACTCTCTTTAACAGTCGGCAAAGAGGGCCTGGGATCAAAGAGTGGGTCAGAGCCAGGTCAGACTTCCTCGTCGAAAGGAGAGCGAGTTCGAAGTCGAAGTCGGACAAGATAAAAGGCTATAAATAGATGGCATTGGACGCCATTGCGGGATTCCAAGCCTGGTCGACAGCATTGGATTTTGTTCACCAAGTGTCCTCTATAGTGGCAGCCGTATTTGAATATTCAAAGAAAGAAAAAAGAGAAAAACCATCTAAATACAATAACTAGTGAAAAGTAGCCCAGGCAGTGAGGCGGTGATTAGTGAAACCTCTTCGATACACCCTTTCGACGGGTCACCCGTTTGGGTAAGTTGAGGAGAAAAAGACAGACTAGAGAAAGTGTATATTGTAAAGTGTATTTGTGGGTGCAAATTTCCATAGGTTTTAAATTGGAGGAGGCTCGTCTTCCACGACTACCAGCTGAAATTCGTAGAAATTCGCCGGAGCTTTGGGTCGTCGCCTTGGAGCGGTTCGGCGAGCCAGAGAGGAGAGGCCAACTAGTGCCCGGCAGACGGCAGCCGCGTCGGCTTGTTCATCGCTCCGCGTATGCGTCCATACCCCGTGCGCAGGGGAGGAGGCAAAGAAAAAAAAGTGTTCTGCAGTGGCGGCAAATAGTGGCAGATCGAACTAGAAAATTTCTCACAATTTCTCGCCCAGTTCAAAATAACAATAACAAAAAAAAAAAAAGGAATCAAATATAAGAAACAAATAACGGATCGTAGTCAGATGCTCTAAGCATCAATACCCGAGTTATTTTATTCTCCCTCTCATTTAGGCTTCTTTAGCTCTCTATCCCTATCTATCTCTCTCCACCTAACTTTGCGCTGCGGGCGAGCCCCCACATACCGGTGCCCGATAAGCGCCGCTAATCTGCACATAGGAATGCAAGACTGAGCGCAGAGGAATGTAAGGCGGCGTGAGGGACGGGAAGAAAAGAGACAGACAATCACCGTTAAAATTAACTCGATCTGCCTGAGCCACTCGGTCGTCATCTCATTTTTTATACCCGATACTCAAAATGAGTATTGGGGTATATTAGATTTGTGGTAAAAGTGGATGTGTGTAACGTCCAGAAGGAATCGTTTCCGACCCCATAAAGTATATATATTCTTGATCAGCATCAATAGCCGAGTCGATTGAGCCCTGTCTGTCTGTCCGTCCGTCCGTCTGTCCGTCTGTCCGTCCCCTTCAGCGCCTAATGCTCAAAGACTATAAGAGCTAGAGCAACGATGTTTTGGATCCAGACTTCTGTGATATGTCACTGCTACAAAAATATTTCAAAACTTTGCTCCGCCCACTTCCGCCCCCACAAAGGGCGAAAATCTGTGGCGTCCACAATTTTAAAGATACGAGAAAACAAAAAACGCAGAATCGTAGAGAATGACCATATCTTTTAGACTGCAGAATCTGAATTGGATCGTATTACTATTATAGCCACCATCAAGAAAACAATTTCATTTTTTCTCGCCCTGTCTCTCTCTAACACACACGTAGCATAGGCGGCTTTGCTTAGAGTAAAACATTAGCGCCTAGATCTCAGAGACTATAAAAGCTAGAGCAACCAAATTTGGTATCCACACTCCTAATATATCGGACCGAGACGAGTTTGTTTCAAAATTTCGCCACACCCCCTTCCGCCCCCGCAAAGGATGCAAATCTGGGGATATTCACAAATCTCAGAGACTATTAAAGCTAGAGTAACCAAATTTAGTATCCGCACTCCTGTTAGATCTCACTATAAAACGTATATCTCAAAATTTCGCCCCACCCCCTTTCGCCCCCACAAAGGACGAAAATCTGTTGCATTCACAATATTGCAGATTTGAGAAAACTAAAAACGCAGAATCATAGATACCGACCATATCTATCAGATTGCTGAATCTGGATCAGATTAGATCATTTTTATAGCCAAAGGACACAAATCAATTTGCAGTGGCTACGCAGCGCGTGACGTCACGCTCAGACTGATTTTCTGTCTCTCTCGCACGCACTCTTTGTCGTGTCGTTTAATATTAGCGGCCTCTGCCGGAGGAGAGCCATACTGACTTAGTATCGGGTATAACTCTAGAGTTGCGGTGTCCGCAGCAACTCACAACGTTCCCCCTCGTTTTGTGTGCGAATTGTGTGTGTTCTTCTTTTTTTTAAACTTTTCAGGGGCCCAAATCGGAAGCGCTTCGTCGATGGAGGTTCCTGTAAGTCGTTTAATTGAATAAATAAAATATGTATATGAAAGTTCGAAAAATATATAAAAATATGAAAGTTCGCCACGGGAGCGCACCCAATTAGTGGGTTGAAAAGAGAGGGCATCAGAAAGTTCACCTCTTGATTCTTTTCCCTACGCCTCTCGTACATTACACCTTCTCTGTTGGTGGATCGCTATGCCCAGCAAATGCTCACATAAAATTTTCTTACATTTCTTTTCTTTTCACTCCTATTCAAATCATCTGTTCTCTCTCATATCTAGCCTAAGCTTCTTATTTATTTGCAGTACTTTACTCAAATTATTTAAAATTAAGTCGTAGCCAATACTCGGGGAAGGGAGAAGCAAATGAGAACATTAAATTACTGGGGATCACTAATTTTAGTCATAAGAAATAAATAAACGTTTATAATGTCTGAGTAGAAGCAATAGTGTTTGATCTCCTGCAGCAAGCCCCTGTAGGTCTCGCATAATATAAGGGGTCTTGTAACAAATTATGTGGTATCGGGCACAGCAAGACCAAGGTAGGGTGGGCGAACATCACTCCTCATGAACAGCTGAGGAATTCTTTTCGTTGTCCGTTCACCAGTGCAGTTATTGTCTTTCGTTTTAGGTGTTGTGCTTTCCGTCCGGTTTCATATGGCTTATTGACACGCATTAAATGTAAAATAATAATAGGGTAGGCCTCAGCTTAGGAGCAAATAAACAAGAACACCACACTCGTGGCCGACGAGCCAGTAGCCGGAAAATTGACAGCGTGCCGCTTCAAGCTGAGAGGACCATCTCGCCTACATCGTGGTTGCACGTTACAAAGACAACAGTCTACAGAAACCCCCGGAACACAAACTGGGCAAAGTTTAAAAAGACAGTTACTTCGAAGCTCGCGAATCCGGGCTCAGTGAAATCCGCGGAGGATATAGAGAAGTCCCTAAAGACCCTATCCAACGAGCTACTGAACGCCTACCATGCATCGTGCAAACCCTCGAGAACGAAGAGGAGGTCCAAGCCACTCTGGTGGAACCGAGATCTCTCTCTCCAAAGGAACAACCTCAAGGAATTCTTCAAGATCGCCAAACAAGCGAACGAGGAGATTGTCAATGAGGAATATAAAATCCTATTTAGGAGCTACAAGAAGGAAATACGTAAGGCACAAAGGAACTCGTGGAGAAACTTCTGCTCCAACATCGAGAAAGTGCCCGAAACCGCCAGGCTTCGGAAGCTGCTTTCAAAGCAGCCCACAGTACAGAGCCAACTAAAACTAGACACCGGACAGTGGACAGAGGGCAGCAAAGAAGCCCTAACAGCACTAATGGAGGCGCACTTCCCTGGATGCACCGAGGTCACTGACGCCAAGGAGCATCAGGACCTAGCAACCGAGGAACACCACCCTCCAATAGGTCTGTTAACCACTAAGAGAATACACTGGGCCATAGACTCCTTCGCGGGCATAAAAGCACCAGGACTGGACGGGATATTCCCAGCCATGATGCAGTTGACCAAAGAGGTTATCACCCCATGGCTCCTCGCAATATACTCAGCATGCCTAAGTACAGGCTATATCCCCATCCAATGGAGAACCTCGAGAGTTGTCTTCCTCACTAAGGCAGGAAAGTGCAGCCACGTGAGTCCCAAGGACTACAGACCGATAAGCCTTACCTCCTTTATACTAAAAACACTAGAAAAGCTGTTGGATTTGCACATCAGGAATGAGGTAGAGGGACTGATGTCAACAAACCAACACGCCTACACTAAAGGGAAATCAGTGGAGACGGCACTACACTCGCTAGTAGCCACCATCGAGAGCGCCCTTCACAACAAAAAGTATGCTTTGGGAGCATTTGTGGACATCTCAGGAGCATTCAACAACGTGGCCACAACCGCAATAACAAGTCGCCTAGAAGCGAATAACATACACCCTGCAATCAACGTCTGGATCAAAAACCTCCTAAGTTGCAGACGGGTGCAATCGGAGTGGGGCACTGCTTCCATGGTAAAGGGGGCACACAGAGGCACACCTCAGGGTGGAGTCCTGTCGCCACTACTGTGGAATCTGGTGGTCGACGACCTCATCAAGAGATTTGAAAGGAAGGCCCCAAAGATAACAGCTTATGCAGATGACATAAGCATACTTATTACGGGTGTATGTCCATCGACCCTCAGCTCCTTAATGGAACGTACACTCAGGGAGATACGTGAGTGGGCGGAAGAGGTAGGACTCAGTATCAACGCGGACAAGACGGACCTCATCCTCTTTACCAAGAGGTACAAGGTACCGATATGGACCCCCCCGAAAATTGACCAAACTAGGCTGACCCCAAAATCACAGGTGAAATACCTAGGCACAGTACTGGACAGCAAGCTGGCATGGAGGCCCAATGTAGTGGAAAGGGTGAAGAAGGCTACCATTGCGCTTTACGCATCCAAGAAGATGCTCAGCAGCACATGGGGCCTGTCACCTGCTCTAATGCACTGGATCTACATCTCGGTGGTGCGACCAACTCTGCTGTATGGAGCCTTAGTGTGGTGGCAGGCTACTGAAAAGAAGACATACCATAAGCTTATGGAGAAGACTCAGCGACAGGCTCTGCTCTGTATTACAGGGGCGCTGAGGTCAACCCCAACAAAAGCACTCGAAACCATACTCGGAATCGACCCCCTGGACATTCAAGCTCGCCTGATTGCGGGAAAGGCAGCACAACGCCTCATAGCATCAGGAAATCTATCGCCACAAGGATACGGGCATAGTTCAATCGGCAGGGAAATGACCAGATCAACTGACTACATGACCCCCCAAACTTGCCTTGACGTCAAAACAACCACATCTCTGGGACCTGAAGACTGGAAGATTGGAAGGGACCAAACTGAGCACCTCAATATATACACAGACGGCTCCAAGATGGACGGAGGAGTAGGAGCGGGCCTATACTGCACAGACCCCGAGATAAGGCTGTCGTATAAGCTACCCGACCCATGCAGCATATTCCAGGCAGAAGTTTTTGCCATCGGGAAAGCAGCGGAGGTCGCTCTCCTCACAGAACGAGCACACGATGCGGTCAACCTATTCGTCGACAGCCAAGCGGCGATAAGATCCATGCAGTCGTCCGTGGTCAGTTCCAGAAGTGTCTTGGCGAGCAGGGAGGCATTAGACATCCTAAGCACGACAAAGACAGTGCGGATCTATTGGGTTCCCAGCCACCAGGGCATCGAAGGAAACGAAGCGGCGGACGTACTAGCTAAGGAGGGCGTCGGGCTGGAGAATAGGAGAACCGAGAACGTGCCTGTCTCCCTCAGAACGCTGCAAGGCGATCTAGAGAAGCAGGCTAGAGCACAGACTGATAGCAGGTGGAGGAGTACCACCACCTGCAGAACCTCGAAGATAATGTGCAAGGAGCGCAACGAGAAACTTAGCCACTACCTACTGCACCTACCACGAAAGGACTGCAGACTGATGGTGGGAATACTAACAGGTCACTGTCTGGCTGCTGCACATGCAGCAAAGCTAGGCATCACCAACAGAGACAGTTGCAGGAAATGTGAGGAACCTGGGGCTATCGAAACCCTGGAACATCTCATCTGCAACTGTCCGGCTCTCTCAAGGGCAAGGAGGAGATACCTGGGCGCCCCAGTGTTGGCATCACTGGAAGATGCCTCCAAAAGGACGCCTCAGGAACTGCTGGCCTATGCTAAAAACACCTCGATTCTCGGGGACTTTTTAAAAACACATTAACACTCCCGCGACGGTTCATACACCCCCCCATCCGGATAACTAAGGGCCATATTGGCCTATGCGCGGCCCCGCTGAGGGCCGTCCGGGTTAACCTAACCTAACCTAACGTAAGTAGAAATATAAATAATTATTATTCATAATATTCTTATTATTATTCCATTGTACTATAAATAAATCTACAAAATATGTACATATAATACGATAATGTTGATCAAAACAATTTAAATTGAACTTCATAAATATTTGAGTAATTAATAATAAAAATAGATAATTCTATTATTATTCCATAAAAAAAACTGTAAATAAATCTACGGAATATATAAATATTTCCTTAGTTTTCTCCAGGTGTCAACCCCATTCGGATTATATAGATTTATCCACTTCCAAATTTAAGTTTAAGGCAGCTGCAGTTCATGGGTTAAAGTATCTCTCAAATGCAGCTCATTAAAAATATTTTCAAACTCAACGAGGGGGAACGTTGTGAGTTGCTGCGGACACCCCAACTCTACAGTTATACCCGATACTAAGTCAGTATGGCTCTCCTCCGGCAGACGCCGCTAATATCAAGCGACAACACAAAGAGTGCGTGCGAGAGAGACAGAAAATCAGTCTGAGCGTGACGTCGGGCGCTGTAGCCACTGCAAATTGATTTCTTGCTTTTGGTTACAAAAATGATCCGATCTGATCCAGATTCAGCAATCTGATAGATATGGTCATTATCTATGATTCTGCGTTTTTAGTTTTCTCGAATCTGCAATATTGTGGATGCAACAGATTTTCGTCCTTTGTGTGGGCGGAAGGGGGTGGGGTGAAATTTTGAGATATACGTTTTATAGTGAGATCTAACAAGAGTGCGGATACCAAATTTGGTTACTCTAGCGTTAACACTCTCTGAGATTTGTGAATATCCCCAGATTTTTGTCCTTTGCGGGGGCGGAAGGGGGTGTGTCGAAATTTTGAAACAAACTCGTCTCGGTCCGATATATTAGGAGTGTGGATACCAAATTTGGTTGCTCTAGCTTTTATAGTCTCTGAGATCTAGGCGCTAATGTTTTACTCTAAGCAAAGCCGCCTATGCTACGTGTGTGTTAGAGAGAGACAGGGCGAGAAAAAATGAAATTGTTTTCTTTATGCTGGCTATAATAATAATACGATCCAATTCACATTCTGCAGTCTGAAAGATATGGTCATTATCTACGATTCTGAGTTTTTGGTTTAATCGTATCTTTAAAAATGTGGATGCCACAGATTTTCGTCCTTTGTGGGGGCGAAAGTGGGCGGGGCGAAGTTTTTTGAAATATTTTTGTAGCAGTGACATATCACAGAAGTCTGGATCGAAACAGCGTTGCTCTAGCTCTTATAGACTATAGTCTTTGAGCACTAGGCGCTGAAGGGGACGGACAGACGGACAGACGGACGGACGGACAGACGGACAGACAGACATGGCTCAATCGACTCGGCTATTGATGCTGATCAAGAATATATATACTTTATGGGGTCGGAAACGATTCCTTCTGGACGTTACACACATCCACTTTTACCACAAATCTAATATACCCCAATACTCATTTTGAGTATCGGGTATAAAAATGTCAATAATTTTCGCTTCTTTCGCCATTCCCATTCCCACGAAATAAAACGAATGAGCAAGGAACTACATCGAGCGAATTAAGGAAGGTCTTAATTGGGTAGACGGATTCCACTGGAAAACTGTTGAAGGGACTTAGCTCGTACAGGTTTTATGAAAAATGTCTAAGATGAGCTCTCTTACCGCATATTTAAAGAATGTTTCCGGAGCCCACCTGTGCTAAGAGTAAGTCCAAGAAGGCGAGTTGTGGAATGCGCAGACGCAAGAAGTCGGCTTGCAGAAAGCGGAAAAGCAGAAGGACCAAGAAAAGATGCTCAAAGCCACCCTGCAAGTTTCGCAAATCCCGCAAATCCAACAAGTCAAAGTCCAAGACGATGATCCTCACGAAATTTGGCTAAAAAGAACCAAAGAAAATTACTGTAAATTCACACGTGTTGATCCTGGAAGTCGAGTTTTATAGACTGGAATATCCGTATTTCCAAGTTTTTTTGTATAAACAAAATAATTTTATAAAAGTAAACAATTTTTATAAACAAAAAAGCATGAGCTTTTCGATGCGCCTCTTGTACGAGTCGTACAGCTCGTGTTTGTTCCTACCTACGAAGTATATATGCCTCTGCAACTTTCCGCTCCACACCATTTGCAGGTAAGCAATGGCCAGAGTGGGATACAGCATCAAGTATACTTCATACTTACGAAAGTCAACCATTTCCTTAGTGACCTTCCCGATCGTCTCGAACATCTGCTCATAGTCCTCGGGCACCTTATCTGGTACGGTACTACAGAACCTTTGCTGGATCGGTCGGAGTACAGCGCACTCATAAAAATCGACGAAATCTTCGTCGAATTTACTCTTACCCACGCCGTCATCTTTCTGCACCTCCGATATCCCAGAGTCTAAAACTGTGTCAGCTTCTGCGTGGTTATTTATAAGCAGCGAGACATTTATTGCATGTCCCATCGGTCTTTTACCAGGGTTCCATGCATTTTTATACCCGATACTCAAAATGAGTATTGGGGTATATTAGATTTGTGGTAAAAGTGTATGTGTGTAACGTCCAGAAGGAATCGTTTCCGACCCCATAAAGTATATATATTCTTGATCAGCATCAATAGCCGAGTCGATTGAGCCATGTCTGTCTGTCCGTCTGTCCGTCTGTCCGTCCGTCCGTCTGTCCGTCTGTCCGTCCCCTTCAGCGCCTAATGCTCAAAGACTATAAGAGCTAGAGCAACGATGTTTTGGATCCAGACTTCTGTGATATGTCACTGCTACAAAAATATTTCAAAACTTTGCCCCGCCCACTTCCGCCCCCACAAAGGGCGAAAATCTGTGGCATCCACAATTTTAAAGATACGAGAAAACCAAAAACGCAGAATCGTAGAAAATGACGATATCTTTTAGACTGCGGAATCTGAATTGGATCGTATTATTATTATAGCCAGCATAAAGAAAACAATTTCATTTTTTCTCGCCCTGTCTCTCTCTAACACACACGTAGCATAGGCGGCTTTGCTTAGAGTAAAACATTAGCGCCTAGATCTCAGAGACTATAAAAGCTAGAGCAACCAAATTTGGTATCCACACTCCTAATATATCGGACCGAGACGAGTTTGTTTCAAAATTTCGCCACACCCCCTTCCGACCCCACAAAAGAATATTGCACATTCGAGAAAACTAAAAACGCAGAATCATAGACAATGACCATATCTATCCGGTTGCCGAATCTGGATCAGATCGGATCATTTTTGTAGCCAAAAGCAAGAAATCAATTTTTAGTGGCTACGCAGCGCCCGACGTCACGCTCAGACTGATTTTCTGTCTCTCTCGCACGCACTCTTTGTCGTGTCGTTTAATATTAGCGGCGTCTGCCGGAGGAGACCCATACTGACTTAGTATCGGGTATAACTGTAGAGTTGCGGTGTCCGCAGCAACTCACAACGTTCCCCCTCGTTTTTGTATACCCGATACTCAAAATGAGTATTGGGGTATATTAGATTTGTGGTAAAAGTGGATGTGTGTAACGTCCAGAAGGAATCGTTTCCGACCCTATAAAGTATATATATTCTTGATCAGCATCAATAGCCGAGTCGATTGAGCCCTGTCTGTCTGTCCGTCCGTCCGTCTGTCCGTCTGTCCGTCCCCTTCAGCGCCTAATGCTCAAAGACTATAAGAGCTAGAGCAACGATGTTTTAGATCCAGACTTCTGTGATATGTCACTGCTCCAAAAATATTTCAAAACTTTGCCCCGCCCACTTCCGCCCCCACAAAGGGCGAAAATCTGTGGCATCCACAATTTCGACGATACGAGAAAACTAAAAACGCAGAATCGTAGAAGATGACTATATCTTCTAGAGTGCAAAATCTGAACCAGATCGTATAATTATTACAGCCAGAATCACGAAAACAATTTCACTCTTTCTCGCTCTGTCTCACTCTAACACACAGGTTTCATGGTCGGTTTTGCCAATTGCAAAATATGAGTTCAAGGATCTCAGAACCTATAAAAGCCAGAGCAACCAAATTTGGTATCCACACTCCTGTGATATCGGACCTTGACCGTTTCCTGTCCAAATTTCGCCACACCCCCTTCCGCCCCCACAAAAGACGAAAATCTGTTGCATCCACAATATTGCAGATTTGAGAAAACTAAAAACGCAGAATCATAGATAATGACCATATCTATTAGATTGCTGAATCTGGATCAGATCAGACCATTTTTTTAGCCAAAAGGAACAAATCAATTTGCAGTGGCTACGCAGCGCCCGACGTCACGCTCAGACTGATTTTCTGTCTCTCTCGCACGCACTCTTTGTCGTGTCGTTAAATATTAGCGGCGTCTGCCGGAGGAGAGCCATACTGTTCTGTTTTGTTCGTTTTCTTCATTTTGTGGCTATTACTAATTTTGATATAGGAATTTATAGGGCGATTTCAATATAACGTGACAACTGTATACGTCAGTTGTCCGTCCAACCAGCACACGAGTCGTTCTAGAAAAGAGGAAACAGGGTTTCAATAGTTTCCACAGTTGCAATCGACTTCGATATACACATAAACAGCTGAGTGGCCTGCTTACATAACGAGTGAGCGATGAGATTATCAAAAGGATTGCGCAGACGCAACCGGGTCCAATGCAGCGTGTCCAAAAGCCATAGAAGATTTTAGTGTGTGGCTGCGACAGGATTTCAATGTTGTTCTGGATATAGCACAGCAATTGATGATAGCTATCGATACGGTATGAAACACTGTCGACACAAAAATTTAAACTCGGTCGAATTATTTCGAAGTCGTAGTACAACAATAAGCGAAAGCCGGAGAATGTATGTATACTTAATATTAAAATTAGTGGCAAAAACATCGACACGATACGATGTGGAAACGATTCCATCGAACATCGATAAGATTAGCAAAATCATAGCTTCATTGGACATCTTTGTTTTGGCGTTTCCTTTTCCGTCAAAGAATCTGCACAAGAATTTTTGCTGTAAAAGTTTCAACTGAAAAATAAGTAAAATAAGTAAAATTTATATGGCGTACCGATGCGTCCCTTTGATCCCAACGTTCACGACCTGGATGCCGACTTTCGTTTCACTTTAACTTTTATGTCTATTTTTTTTCAGAAATGGTTGAACAGCTTAAGTTTCCCCAATCGTTTCTGGTTATACGACAATCGTCGTATACGTTGAAAGCGGTATCCAACGGCCACACATCTCTGGGCATCGTCGCTTCCGCTGGCGTCGTCATTGGCACAACAACGCGAAAGACTTCGGAACTAATGGAAGCGCGACATGGCGCACGTGGCCCCAATGTAAATTTTCATACAAAAAATTGAATTACAAACACACAAGAAACTCAATCGAAGGAGTCTCTCAGGTTTAAGTTGAATGAAATATGTCGGATTGAAAGCAAAGCCACGACCAGGACTCATTTTAGTTGAAGGTTGTTCTCCGTACGAGCAACATCTGTAGCTACAAATTTCCTTTTTATACCCGATACTCAAAATGAGTATTGGGGTATATTAGATTTGTGGTAAAAGTGGATGTGTGTAACGTCCAGAAGGAATCGTTTCCGACCCCATAAAGTATATATATTCTTGATCAGCATCAATAGCCGAGTCGATTGAGCCATGTCTGTCTGTCCGTCTGTCCGTCCCCTTCAGCGCCTAATGCTCAAAGACTATAAGAGCTAGAGCAACGATGTTTTGGATCCAGACTTCTGTGATATGTCACTGCTACAAAAATATTTCAAAACTTTGCCCCGCCCACTTCCGCCCCCACAAAGGGCGAAAATCTGTGGCATCCACATTTTTAAAGATACGAGAAAACCAAAAATCGTAGATAATGACCATATCTTTCAGACTGCAGAATCTGAATTGGATCGTATTACTATTATAGCCAGCATCAAGAAAACAATTTCATTTTTTCTCGCCCTGTCTCTCTCTAACACACAGGTAGCATAGGCGGCTTTGCTTAGAGTAAAACATTAGCGCCTAGATCTCAGAGACTATAAAAGCTAGAGCAACCAAATTTGGTATCCACACTCCTAATATATCAGACCGAGACGAGTTTGTTTCAAAATTTCGCCACACCCCCTTCCGCCCCCGCAAAGGATGCAAATCTGGGGATATTCACAAATCTCAAAGACTATTAACGCTAGAGTAACCAAATTTGGAATCCGCACTTCTCTTAGATCTCACTATAAAACGTGTATCTCAAAATTTCGCCCCACCCCCTTCCGCCCACACAAAGGACGAAAATCTGTTGCATCCACAATATTGCAGATTCGAGAAAACTAAAAACGGGGAATCATAGATAACGACCATATCTATCAGATTACTGAATCTGGATCAGATCAAATAATTTTTGTAGCCAAAAGGAACAAATCAATTTGCAGTGGCTACGCAGCGCGTGACATCACGCTCAGACTGATTTTCTGTCTCTCTCGCACGCACTCTTTGTCGTGTCGTTTAATATTAGCGGCGTCTGCCGGAGGAAAGCCATACTGACTTAGTATCGGGTATAACTGTAGAGTTGCGGTGTCCGCAGCAACTCACAACGTTCCCCCTCGTTTTAATTTCAAATAATTAGTACTAGTATTTTTATTGTAATTTTTCCGAATTTTTGTTCTTTATTCTTTGGTTTTATGAAAATTTCTAAGATGAGCTCTGTTACCGCATATTTAAATTACCTGCGGGACAGCAAACGCCGCAAAGCCGTATGGATCCATATACCACGGGCAGAGGGCGGTACACGTCGCAGCGCAGCGTTGGCTTGCGATCTCCCCAGGCCACAGAGCTCGGTACCGAGTTCTTTGCGCATTTGAATCCACTAATTAGTGCCGCAGTTCCCATTCGACGACTACTCTAGGCCCCGCGACGCGACCCCCGATCTCCTCCAATGTGCTGCTCTAATTGCTCCACGGAGTTGAATTGTCCATCACCACCTCCATCGTTACGAGCACGACGTTGCTTGTGGCCGGCCTTGACCATGGCTGTCTTCTTAATTGGCTGCTTGATTTGCTCCATGGAGTTTTGCTTGCCGTCTCCAGCGCCTACTTTACCAATGTCCTGCTCGAATTGTCCCACCGAGTTGCACTTTCCGTCTCCACCACCATCGTTGCGACCACGCCCTTGCTTACGACCGCCCTTGACCATGACAGTTGTCCCAATGTGCTGCTCGTCTCCAGCTTCTTCGTAACGATCACGCTTTTGTTGTTTGGCGGACACGTTGGCACTGTCGCCAATATCCCGCTCGAAGTGCACCATCGACTTTAGCTTGAAGTGGAGCTCGTTGGCGAACTCGTGATCGTCCGGTTTTAAAATGAAGTTCCTATAAAAATTAAACCAAAACGAGGGGGAACGTTGTGAGTTGCTGCGGACACCGCAACTCTACAGTTATACCCGATACTAAGTCAGTATGGCTCTCCTCCGGCAGACGCCGCTAATATTAAACGACACGACAAAGAGTGCGTGCGAGAGAGACAGAAAATCAGTCTGAGCGTGACGTCGGGCGCTGCGTAGCCACTGCAAATTGATTTGTTCCTTTTGGCTATAAAAATGATCAGATCTGATCCAGATTCAGCAATCTGATAGATATGGTCATTATCTATGATTCTGCGCTTCTAGTTTTCTCAAATCTGCAATATTGTGGATGCAACAGATTTTCGTCCTTTGTGGGGGCGGAAGGGGGTGTGGCGAAATTTTGAGATATACGTTTTATAGTGAGATCTAACAGAAGTGCGGATACCAAATTTGGTTACTCTAGCCTTAATAGTCTCTGAGATTTATGAATATCCCCAGATCTGCATCCTTTGCGGGGGCGGAAGGGGGTGTGGCGAAATATTGAAACAAACTCGTCTCGGTCCGATATATTAGGAGTGTGGATACCAAATTTGGTTGCACTAGCTTTTATAGTCTCTGAGATCTAGGCGCTAATGTTTTACTCCAAGCAAAGCCGCCTATGCTACGTGTGTGTTAGAGAGAGACAGGGCGAGAAAAAATGAAATTTTTTTCTTGATGCTGGCTATAATAATAATACGATCCATTTCAGATTCCGCAGTCTAAAAGATATCGTCATTCTCTACGATTCTGCGTTTTTAGTTTTCTCGTATCGTCGAAATTGTGGATGCCACAGATTTTCGCTCTTTGTGGGGGCGGAGGTGGGCGGGGCAAAGTTTTGAAATATTTTTGTAGCAGTGACATATCACAGAAGTCTGGATCCAAAACATCGTTGCTCTAGCTCTTATAGTCTTTGAGCATTAGGCGCTGAAGGGGACGGACAGACGGACAGACGGACGGACGGACAGACAGACATGGCTCAATCGACTCGGCTATTGATGCTGATCAAGAATATATATACTTTATGGGGTCGGAAACGATTCCTTCTGGACGTTACACACATCCACTTTTACCACAAATCTAATATACCCCAATACTCATTTTGAGTATCGGGTATAATTAAACCAATAAAATGGATGAAATACAAGAAAAGTAATCCGGGGGAAAGAAGAAAGGGCAGTTAAACAAAACTAAGGGGAAAACGATGGGGAAAATCAGGGAATAATTGCAGGCGGGGAAGAGAATGTGGGAGTGAGAAAAAGTAAGGGAAAAGTATGGATACCCTTTGAAACGATAGAAGAAAACCAGCTCTCTCTCACAGTGTGGCTTAGCACTTATTATAGGTTTTCATTATTTTTAGTCACTCAGTCAACGAATAGAAATAAGTCCCAAAAACTAGATATACATATTTCAAAAACAATTTCGATCTTTATTCAAAATTTTAAACGAAGCATCTCCGTGTGCCACTTTCGGAGGCGCCCCAATAGGCCTCGCTCCCCATCTGATTCGCGGCTGAGGCTGGAAAATGGTCAATGGCTGTGTGTTGGAGTGACTGGAAGGAAGGCTAATATATACCGTTAAAATTTTCTGGAATATCGTGAAGATGGTTTGGCCTATGGGCCGCTTGTAGGCCATTGTGCAGCTCCACAAAGCTTGTGATCCGTGAAGTCGTAGGGCTGCGCGATGGCCATCATCAAGGACCAAGCGAGGATGCGTTTCACTAGCCTGTGCCTTCACCGAAGACCCCATTTCCATCAGCTATGCGCCCCCGAATGATAGCCTTTGATTTGGACAGTAATTTATAATAAAAATAATTTATATTTTGACAATAATTTGTATGACTTTAGATGCAAAGATGCCAACTTTTCCAGACTGAAAATCCCTTGAGAAATGCCACATACCCCGCAGAAGAGAAGGAGCCATAGGGGCAGGGACAGTAGCATGTGCTGAGGGGTAGGTGGGGCTGTGCGACTGACAGACAGAAGACGGGACCTGACAGGCATCGAGGCAGCAACTTGTTAGCGATGCTCCCCCGCAACCCCCCTCCCCATCCACGCCCTTTGGCTGTTGTTGCCTTGTTTTCGCTTTTCCTTTTCGCATTTCGCTTTTCGTTTAAATTATGCAACATTTCCGAGATGCAAAGATGCCGCCTGCCTTTGCCTTTGCCTTTTCGCCGAGTAATTAAAATGCAAAGCAAAGTGCAGCAATTTGAGCCTAATAATAATGGCAGCAGAAGCAGCAGCGAACAGGAGCGGACGGCAGCATAACGGGCGGGAAATCAACAAACAAACAACTAAATGGGGACAAACAACAAAATGGTTAGCCCCAACGTGCACCGGCCAATATTGTTTCACATTTCAACGCAACATTTCCCAGAGATGCCAGACATTGAAACTTTCTTAACGTTTTCAATTTCCGCCTCAAAGCCGAGAGCAGGGAAGAGAGAGAGAGAGAGCAGGAAAGAGAGAGGTTGAGAGAGTAAAGTGTGGCAATAGAAAATTGAATGTGCCCCGTCGTGGAAGTGGACACAGACCCCAAAAACATCATAAAAGCTTAGACCTAGAGCCGCATAATGCACTGAGAGAATATTTATGGAGACTACGATATATTTCGATTAACATACAGGCGGTAACGTTACATATCGATAGCCATAAAACGTGAAATATTATTTTGATCAAAACATTATAAATTAAAATTTAAATAATTATTTAAAAATTAAGTAGAAATATAAATAATTATAATTCATAATATTCTTATTATTATTCCATTGTACTATAAATAAATCTACAAAATATGTACATATAATACGATAATGTTGATCAAAACAATTTAAATTGAACTTCATAAATATTTGAGTAATTAATAATAAAAATAGATAATTCTATTATTATTCCATAAAACAAACTGTAAATTAATCTACGGAATATATAAATATTTCCTTAGTTTTCTCCAGGTGTCAACCTCATTCGGATTATATAGATTTATCCACTTCAAAATTTAAGTTTAAGGCAGCTGCAGTTCATGGGTTAAAGTATCTCTTAAATGCAGCTCACTAAAAATATTTTCAAACTCAAAAATGTCAATAATTTTCGCTTCTTTCGCCATTCCCAGGTTAGACGGCCTACATTATATTGCTAAAAATGTGAATCAATCGATAGTATCGAGACAAAACGATCTGAATTATGATCACTAGATTTAAGAGATATACGAAATAAAACGAATGAGCAAGGATCTACATCGAGCGGATTAAGGAAGGTCTTAATTGGGTAGACGGATTCCACTGGAAAACTGTTGAAGGGACTTAGCTCGTACAGGTTTTTGGAAAAATGTCTAAGGTGAGCTCTCTTACCGCATATTTAAATTACCTGAGGGACTGCAAACGCAGGTTTCCATCCATGTCCCACGGACAGAGGGCGGTACATGTCGCAGCGCATCGTTGGCTTGCGATCTCCCCAGGCCACAGAGCTCGGTAGCGTGGGTTGAGTTCTTTGCGCATTTAAATCCACTAATGAGTGCAGCGGTTCCCATTTGCTCTCTACATCCTGACTATCGACCTGCAATCTCCATAGGACCCATTAAGCAAGGCAACAGCAGCAGCTTGCTCTGCACTGAACGGGATGCCATAGCCAGCCAACAGCTCCTGCAATAGTGTCGACTGATCCCTCCCTGGACGAGGAGGAATGTTTCAGGAGCCCACCTGTGCTAAGAGTAAGCCCAAGAAGGGGAGTTGTGGAATGCGCAGACGCAAGAAGTCGGCTTGCAAAAAGAGGAAAAGCAGAAGAAGTCCAAGAAAATATGCTCAAAGCCACCCTGCAAGTCTCGCAAATCCCGCAAATCCAACAAGTCAAAGTCCAAGATGATGATCCTCACGAAATTTGGCTAAAAAGAAAATTACTGTAAATTCACACGTGTTGGTCCTGGAAGTCGAGTTTTATAGACTGGAATATCCGTATTTCCAAGTTTTTTCTATAAACAAAATAATTTTATTTTTAGGCAGCTCTGTG
The DNA here is from genome assembly GCF_003286085.1 of Drosophila persimilis. Taxonomy (NCBI): domain Eukaryota; kingdom Metazoa; phylum Arthropoda; class Insecta; order Diptera; family Drosophilidae; genus Drosophila; species Drosophila persimilis. The sequence goes on from NW_020825544.1 coordinate 63,049, forward strand.
TTTCGGCAGATTTCCCATAATTTGTTCTGCAGTATTCTGTCGATACCTAGCACAGGTGACACACTCTTTAAGTTTTTTCTTTCAGCAATTTCTTAGCCCAAATATCCAAAACTTTCGCTGGATATAGTTTCGCATCAGATTAATTCCACCGTGCAATGTTTCTTTATGTGCATTCTTGATAATTAAAGACGTCAAGCGACACTTATCTAAAATCAAGGGATGTTTAACCTCAAATTCCGCGTTGGAGTTTTGCAATCTAACTCCAACTCGTAACAATCCGTCTTTATCTAAGAACGGATTTAAGCTTAATAGTTTATTTTTTGTTTCTATTTCCTTTTTATTAATTAGGCTAGCTATTTCGGAACCGAATTGGATAGCTTGTTGTTGTTTTACTATTAATACTTTGGCGCTCTTAATCTCCTTCACTGTCAAAAATGAAGGAAATTCTTTCTTTTTATACCCGATACTCAAAATGAGTATTGGGGTATATTAGATTTGTGGTAAAAGTGGATGTGTGTAACGTCCAGAAGGAATCGTTTCCGACCCCATAAAGTATATATATTCTTGATCAGCATCAATAGCCGAGTCGATTGAGCCATGTCTGTCTGTCCGTCCGTCCGTCTGTCCGTCCGTCCGTCTGTCCGTCTGTCCGTCTGTCCGTCCCCTTCAGCGCCTAATGCTCAAAGACTATAAGAGCTAGAGCAACGATGTTTTGGATCCAGACTTCTGTGATATGTCACTGCTCCAAAAATATTTCAAAACTTTGCCCCGCCCACTTCCGCCCCCACAAAGGGCGAAAATCTGTGGCATCCACAATTTTAAAGATACGAGAAAACAAAAAACGCAGAATCGTAGAGAATGACCATATCTTTTAGACTGCAGAATCTGAATTGGATCGTATTACTATTATAGCCAGCATCAAGAAAACAATTTCATTTTTTCTCGCCCTGTCTCTCTCTAACACACAGGTAGCATAGGCGGCTTTGCTTAGAGTAAAACATTAGCGCCTAGATCTCAAAGACTATAAAAGCTAGAGCAACCAAATTTGGTATCCACACTCCTAATATATCAGACCGAGACGAGTTTGTTTCAAAATTTCGCCACACCCCCTTCCGCCCCCGCAAAGGATGCAAATCTGAGGATATTCACAAATCTCAGAGACTATTAACGCTAGAGTAACCAAATTTGGAATTCGCACTTCACTTAGATCTCACTATAAAACGTGTATCTCAAAATTTCGCCCCACCCCCTTCCGCCCACACAAAGGACGAAAATCTGTTGCATCCACAATATTGCAGATTCGAGAAAAACTAAAAACGGAGAATCATAGATAACGACCATATCTATCAGATTGCTGAATCTGGATCAGATCAGATAATTTTTGTAGCCAAAAGGAACAAATCAATTTGCATTGGCTACGCAGCGCCCGACGTCACGCTCAGACTGATTTTCTGTCTCTCTCGCACGCACTCTTTGTCGTGTCGTTTAATATTAGCGGCGTCTGCCGGAGGAAAGCCATACTGACTTAGTATCGGGTATAACTGTAGAGTTGCGGTGTCCGCAGCAACTCACAACGTTCCCCCTCGTTGGTTTTGATTTGAATAAACCTCAATACATATGCAATGACTCTTTCTAATTTATGCATACACGAATATTTTTGTAATAATTCACAAAAAATGTTATTATTATTTTTTGCTATTACCATTGTTGTGCCAACAAGTAATTTTTCTTCAATTTCCTCTTTTGGCCATTGTTCCTTAGATTTCGCCAACCATTGAGGCCCTTTCCACCAAATCTTAAAATCTTTTAGCTTATCTGCACTAATGCCCCTTGATGCTACATCTGCTTGATTGTCTTCAGTTCTAACGTGTCCCCATTTAATTTCCTTAATCTTTCTTACTTCGTCAGTTCGACGCCTGATAAACTTGTCTTTATTGTCTCCATTTTTTATCCTGGCTAGAGTAATAGTAGAATCACTCCAGGCATAACACTCTACATTACTTCCAACCGCTACTTTCACCCGTTGAATTAATTTTGCCAGAAGATGTGCTGCACAAAGTTCTAATTTTGGAATAGTTTTCCGATTCTTCTTTGGATTAACTTTGCCTTTGCTGGCTATTATAATTGTAGAACTATCTACCTCGGCATACACTACGGCAGCATAAGCCTTTTCGGATGCATCGGCAAACCCATGAATTTGCATCGACTTATTGTGATGAGAATTTAGCCATCTCGTTATTCGAATGCTCTCTAACTCTGTTAAACTATTTTTAAACGAATTCCATTCCCGAGTATCCTGTTCTGATAATTCTTCATCCCAATTTTTGTCTGCTAGCCAAAGTTTTTGAATAAAAAATTTACCGACAAGTGTCATTGGAGACAACCAGCCTAATTGGTTCATAGTGGAACCTAAACTCGTCTTTAACCGGTTCCCATTGTAGTCCTAATGTTTTGACGGATTCATTCTCCTCAATGGTTAATACTTTATTTTCTTGGTCATCTCTAATGCCTTCTATAATTTATGGGATATTTGTTATCCACTTTCATAAGTTATTACCTTATTAAACTCCCGGGTAACTTCCTTTACATGCTTTTTAGCATCCAGTATCGTGTCGGCACCTGTCATCAGGTCGTCCATATAAAAATCATTCTTTATGATTTCCCTAATTGCTTGATTTTTGCAATTATCTGCTATTGCAACCCTGGTTGCTAAGTAGGGTGCTGAAGCTGTACCGTACGTAACGGTTGTAAGTTTATAATCTTTTAACTTTTCGTTTGGATTATCTCTGCAAATTATATGCAAATATTGTTGATCGTCTTTATCAACATTAATTTGCCGGTACATTTTTTCAATGTCCGCCGATATTACAATTGGCCATTTACGCCATTTCACCATAATATCGAATACATCTTTTTGGACTCTTGGTCCAACCCACATGATATCATTTAAACTTTTATTGTTTGTGGTTTTTGCTGAAGCATCGAAAACCACCCTCAGCTTTGTCGTTAGACTGGAATCTCTTAGGACTCCTTGATGGGGTAAATAATATTTCCCATCTTCTTTGGACTCTACCATATGTCCTAAGTTTTTATATTCATGCATGAACTTTACATTATTTTTTTTTAATGTTTTATTATTGCTGAGCTTTCTTTCTAAACTATAAAATCGCGCTATAGCTTGGGGTTTTGAATCTCCTAGATCCTTTTCTTTTTTAAATGGTATTTTAACCACATACCTACCATTCTCATCTCTTCTTGTTGTTTCCAAGAAATGCTCCTCGCACACATCTTCTTCTACGTCATTCTTTTCACTTTCCAATTCCCAGAACCGCTCTAAGTCCCCAACTTCAATTGTTGCCGCCACAATAAATTTATCACCTTTTGATTTGGTGCAACCGGATATAATCCATCCGAGTTCTGTATTTTGTCCAAGTAGTCCGTCCATTTTTACAACTCCGTCTTTTAAAATATGGGTATACAAATCTATCCCAATTATTACATCTACCCTACTTGGTTTGTTAAAGTTAGGGTCTGCCAACACATAATCTTGCCACTTAGTTTTATCAATATTGAAAGACTTTAATGGTAAAGCTTTCATCAGTTTCGGAAGAATAATTGCTTCAATATTTAGAGGACCTTTATTATAATCACGAGTTTTTACCGATAAAGTAACTTTGTACTTTGAAGTGCAAGAGTCTGTAGATGACATGTAGATGTGATGGACCTATTTCAGGCTGAGGTAAGCTCAGTCACGTCCAGGGGTCTGTTCACAAGAAATTTGTAGAAATGTGTTGGAACCTTAAGGGCGGCGTCAGAGGGCGGCCTGTCGTAGAGAGGTGGATCGGGGCTCGGGCGGGCGTTGCTACCGTTGTGTATATGAAACGACCGTGTGGACTCGGGGTGGGGCGACGTCGGTGCCTCGGCTGATTGGGGTGAACTTACGCAATCGAGTGTTTTTACTTTGCAAATTTGACACTTTATTGTATTTCTTAGCGGTTTAAATGACTTATTTTTAATTGGGCGCCGATGTCTTCTGGTGGGTTTCGGGTACCGCGTCTGTACTCCGGACTGGGTCTCTGCGTAAGTTTTGGTACAACGACCGTACTGCGAGCCGGATCTCTGCGTAAGTTCCTTCTGGTTTTCAGTCGGCGTCTATTTATACGCCAATGGGCGCTGTGTCAGCGGGTTCAGAAGTGCACTTCCGCGTCGGGGTGCACTTCGCCGTTCTGGCGATCGCGGGTTGACCTAGTTCTGTCTCTTCGTGTTTTTGGCGAGCTGGCGGGTTTGCCGTTGGGGACTTGTCGTGGGCTTCCGCGGTGTCATCGTTTTGTAGCCGATGAACCCGGAAGACTGCGCCTGGCCGGTTGCTTGGTCTGGAGTGGTGGAAGTCAGCGTGACCTGGTGTGTTTGGTCAGCGTCATGAAGACGGCGCGTGTTAATCGGTGGCTATGTGTGGAGGGGGGGTGTTCGTGTAGTACGTTGGGCGAGGTGTCGCAATTTAGTAGCCGGGTTTTTATAGGGCGTTGGGAGAGGCGTTGTAGCGAACCCTCTTGGGTTCGTTACACCCTCCCCTTTCTTCCCCGACGAGAGTCACGAAAACCCGTGAGTGGGGCGCGCGGCGGTGGGTTGTTGGCTCGGATGGCTTCGCCTTCTTCTTCCTTAGGCAGAGGGCGGTACACGTCGCAGCGCAGCGTTGGCTTGCGATCTCCCCAGGCCACAGAGCTCGGTACCGAGTTCTGTGGCCTGGGAATCCACTGATTAGTGCCGCAGTTCCCATTCGGCCACTCAAATTGAGTATTGGGGTATATTAGATTTGTGGTAAAAGAAGATGTGTGTAAGGTCCAGAAGGAATCGTGGTATAAAAACAGGCGCCCCAATAGGCCTCGCTCCCCAGTCTGATTCGCGGCTGAGGCTGGAAAATGGTCAATGGCTGTGTGTTGGAGTGACTGGAAGGAAAACTAATATTTACCGTTAAAATTTGCTGGAATATCTTGAAGATGGTTTGGCCCATGGGCCACTTGTAGGCCATTGTGCAGCTCCACAAAACTTGTGATCCGTGAAGTCGTAGGGCTGCGCGATGGCCATCATCAAGGATCAAGCGATGACGCGTTTCACTAGCCTGTGCCCTCACCGAAGACCCCATTTCTATCAGCTATGCGCCCCCGAATGATAGCCTTTGATTTGGACAGTGTTAAGACCTTAAGACCTCTAGACATTTGCGAGTTGAGTTGTAAATTCAAACTAAATTTTATTCTTAAAATCAGAGCATTATATGTGATTTGACAATGAGATAGGAGGTACAATTTGGTAGTCTATAATTATCGTTAGACCTACGCAGAGGATACACTTTACTGAGGGTGTCTATTTGAGTACATGCTTACATTAGTTTTATTTTAGGACCGCATTTGTTAAGTGTTTTCTCCACTTGTGTTTTGTTGTCGTATTAATGGGTTACAGATCTCTGTTTACACCAGTGCAGTCATATCTTGTCTACTTTATGTGATTTCTTTAGAGATCGGTGTTGTTACATGGGTGAATGTGTACAATAATCTATTAATGTTTAAACATTCTGCAAGGGGCCGAAAGTGGCATTGTATTGACGATAATATGTTCATGTTTGAACATTCTGCAAAGGGCCGAAAGTGGCATTGTTTTGTATTTTGATTCTTGTGAACCTTTTTGTGTACATTTTCTTTATAGCTATAATTACAAGTACAGATAATCATTTACAGTCAATTACAGTGGGTAGGGAAGTGCTATCGTTTGCAGTCTTCGTGCTACTTTAATTCTTCTTATGGCATAGATTATTAATATTATCATTATTATGATTCCGATAATCAATGCCGCATGTCCAGATACATGATGGAACTTAAGTCCTTTTAAGTCTTTTAACAATTTTATTTCGTCTCTTAACTTATCCATTTCTTCTGTATGGTTAATTAATGGTACTGTTAATGGATTCCAAACAATTTTTGGTATTTTACTTATATTACTTATATAAAAGGATGAAATTGGCTCGTAGCTTTCTGTTTAAATACTGTGATGAGGTACTAGTATTTTGTCATCGGTTCGCACAGTACAACCATTTATGATTGTTAAAATTCCTTGTTGCGGAAGATCAATTAGTTCTTGATTTGAGTTACTACATTGAATTCTAGCATTAGTGTTTACTGGAACTGTGAAGAGCCAACTACCCTGCCTTTCTAATTCGACCCAAAATGATCATGTCTCTGCTATCTTCCTATACACGCAATTTGAATTACCTTTTACTACTACGAGTACTTCTGGTCTCTTTTGGAGTCATTCCTGAGTCTTGCTCTTCTGACTCAATTCCAGCTAATGGACAAATTTTAGTTATAGGTCGTTTTATCAACCCGTCTTGATGTTTTATAGTTACTACTCTGACTCTATCGTCCCTACCTTTATGTATTTCTTCTATTTTTCCCAAGGGCCATCTAGCTGGGTGACAGGTTTCATCTTTAATTAATACAATCTGTCCTGTTTTAATATTCTGCATTCCTATTTTCCATTTATTTCTGTGTTGCAGTGTGTGCAAATAATCTTCTTTCCATTTAATCCAAAATTCTCTTTTCATTTTCTGAATTAATCTCCATCTATCCAGATTCCCGATTTTTCCTCTGAAATTGTCTCAATCGGGCCAAATATTGGCCTTCCAATTATAAAATGACCTGGTGTTAGTACATCCACATCGTCAATATCATTTGTAGCTGTATACAAAGGGCGTGAATTTAGTACCGCTTCAATTTGACATAATAGAGTTGCCATTTCCTCATAGGTTAAATTATTGTCCCCAATTACCCTTTTTATACCCGATACTCAAAATGAGTATTGGGGTATATTAGATTTGTGGTAAAAGTGGATGTGTGTAACGTCCAGAAGGAATCGTTTCCGACCCCATAAAGTATATATATTCTTGATCAGCATCAATAGCCGAGTCGATTGAGCCATGTCTGTCTGTCCGTCTGTCCGTCCGTCCGTCTGTCCGTCTGTCCGTCCCCTTCAGCGCCTAATGCTCAAAGACTATAAGAGCTAGAGCAACGATGTTTTGGATCCAGACTTCTGTGATATGTCACTGCTACAAAAATATTTCAAAACTTTGCCCCGCCCACTTCCGCCCCCACAAAGGGCGAAAATCTGTGGCATCCACATTTATAAAGATACGAGAAAACTAAAAACGCAGAATCGTAGAAGATGACTATATCTTCTAGAGTGCAAAATCTGAACCAGATCGTATAATTATTACAGCCAGAATCACGAAAACAATTTCACTCTTTCTCGCTCTGTCTCACTCTAACACACAGGTTTCATGGTCGGTTTTGCCAATTGCAAAATATGAGTTCAAGGATCTCAGAACCTATAAAAGCCAGAGAAACCAAATTTGGTATCCACACTCCTGTGATATCGGACCTTGACCGTTTCCTGTCCAAATTTCGCCACACCCCCTTCCGCCCCCGCAAAGGACGAAAATCTGAGGCAACCACAAATCTCAGAGACTATTAAGGCTAGAGTAACCAAATTTGGTGCACACACTCCTTTAAGATGTCACTATAAAACGTATATCTCAGAATTTCGCCCCACCCCCATCCGCCCCCACAAAAGACGAAAATCTGTTGCATCCACAATATTGCAGATTTGAGAAAACTAAAAACGCAGAATCATAGATAATGACCATATCTATTAGATTGCTGAATCTGGATCAGATCAGACCATTTTTTTAGCCAAAAGGAACAAATCAATTTGCAGTGGCTACGCAGCGCCCGACGTCACGCTCAGACTGATTTTCTGTCTCTCTCGCACGCACTCTTTGTCGTGTCGTTAAATATTAGCGGCGTCTGCCGGAGGAGAGCCATACTGTTCTGTTTTGTTCGTTTTCTTCATTTTGTGGCTATTACTAATTTTGATATAGGAATTTATAGGGCGATTTCAATATAACGTGACAACTGTATACGTCAGTTGTCCGTCCAACCAGCACACGAGTCGTTCTAGAAAAGAGGAAACAGGGTTTCAATAGTTTCCACAGTTGCAATCGACTTCGATATACACATAAACAGCTGAGTGGCCTGCTTACATAACGAGTGAGCGATGAGATTATCAAAAGGATTGCGCAGACGCAACCGGGTCCAATGCAGCGTGTCCAAAAGCCATAGAAGATTTTAGTGTGTGGCTGCGACAGGATTTCAATGTTGTTCTGGATATAGCACAGCAATTGATGATAGCTATCGATACGGTATGAAACACTGTCGACACAAAAATTTAAACTCGGTCGAATTATTTCGAAGTCGTAGTACAACAATACGCGAAAGCCGGAGAATGTATGTATACTTAATATTAAAATTAGTGGCAAAAACATCGACACGATACGATGTGGAAACGATTCCATCGAACATCGATAAGATTAGCAAAATCATAGCTTCATTGGACATCTTTGTTTTGGCGTTTCCTTTTCCGTCAAAGAATCTGCACAAGAATTTTTGCTGTAAAAGTTTCAACTGAAAAATAAGTAAAATAAGTAAAATTTATATGGCGTACCGATGCGTCCCTTTGATCCCAACGTTCACGACCTGGATGCCGACTTTCGTTTCACTTTAACTTTTATGTCTATTTTTTTTCAGAAATGGTTGAACAGCTTAAGTTTCCCCAATCGTTTCTGGTTATACGACAATCGTCGTATACGTTGAAAGCGGTATCCAACGGCCACACATCTCTGGGCATCGTCGCTTCCGCTGGCGTCGTCATTGGCACAACAACGCGAAAGACTTCGGAACTAATGGAAGCGCGACATGGCGCACGTGGCCCCAATGTAAATTTTCATACAAAAAATTGAATTACAAACACACAAGAAACTCAATCGAAGGAGTCTCTCAGGTTTAAGTTGAATGAAATATGTCGGATTGAAAGCAAAGCCACGACCAGGACTCATTTTAGTTGAAGGTTGTTCTCCGTACGAGCAACATCTGTAGCTACAAATTTCCTTTTTATACCCGATACTCAAAATGAGTATTGGGGTATATTAGATTTGTGGTAAAAGTGGATGTGTGTAACGTCCAGAAGGAATCGTTTCCGACCCCATAAAGTATATATATTCTTGATCAGCATCAATAGCCGAGTCGATTGAGCCATGTCTGTCTGTCCGTCTGTCCGTCCCCTTCAGCGCCTAATACTCAAAGACTATAAGAGCTAGAGCAACGATGTTTTGGATCCAGACTTCTGTGATATGTCACTGCTACAAAAATATTTCAAAACTTTGCCCCGCCCACTTCCGCCCCCACAAAGGGCGAAAATCTGTGGCATCCACATTTTTAAAGATACGAGAAAACCAAAAATCGTAGATAATGACCATATCTTTCAGACTGCAGAATCTGAATTGGATCGTATTACTATTATAGCCAGCATCAAGAAAACAATTTCATTTTTTCTCGCCCTGTCTCTCTCTAACACACAGGTAGCATAGGCGGCTTTGCTTAGAGTAAAACATTAGCGCCTAGATCTCAGAGACTATAAAAGCTAGAGCAACCAAATTTGGTATCCACACTCCTAATATATCAGACCGAGACGAGTTTGTTTCAAAATTTCGCCACACCCCCTTCCGCCCCCGCAAAGGATGCAAATCTGGGGATATTCACAAATCTCAAAGACTATTAACGCTAGAGTAACCAAATTTGGAATCCGCACTTCTCTTAGATCTCACTATAAAACGTGTATCTCAAAATTTCGCCCCACCCCCTTCCGCCCACACAAAGGACGAAAATCTGTTGCATCCACAATATTGCAGATTCGAGAAAACTAAAAACGGGGAATCATAGATAACGACCATATCTATCAGATTGCTGAATCTGGATCAGATCAGATAATTTTTGTAGCCAAAAGGAACAAATCAATTTGCAGTGGCTACGCAGCGCGTGACATCACGCTCAGACTGATTTTCTGTCTCTCTCGCACACACTCTTTGTCGTGTCGTTTAATATTAGCGGCGTCTGCCGGAGGAAAGCCATACTGACTTAGTATCGGGTATAACTGTAGAGTTGCGGTGTCCGCAGCAACTCACAACGTTCCCCCTCGTTGGTTTTGATTTGAATAAACCTCAATACATATGCAATGACTCTTTCTAATTTATGCATACACGAATATTTTTGTAATAATTCACAAAAAATGTTATTATTATTTTTTGCTATTACCATTGTTGTGCCAACAAGTAATTTTTCTTCAATTTCCTCTTTTGGCCATTGTTCCTTAGATTTCGCCAACCATTGAGGCCCTTTCCACCAAATCTTAAAATCTTTTAGCTTATCTGCACTAATGCCCCTTGATGCTACATCTGCTTGATTGTCTTCAGTTCTAACGTGTCCCCATTTAATTTCCTTAATCTTTCTTACTTCGTCAGTTCGACGCCTGATAAACTTGTCTTTATTGTCTCCATTTTTTATCCTGGCTAGAGTAATAGTAGAATCACTCCAGGCATAACACTCTACATTACTTCCAACCGCTACTTTCACCCGTTGAATTAATTTTGCCAGAAGATGTGCTGCACAAAGTTCTAATTTTGGAATAGTTTTCCGATCCTTCTTTGGATTAACTTTGCCTTTGCTTTCTATTATAATTGTAGAACTATCTACCTCGGCATACACTACGGCAGCATAAGCCTTTTCGGATGCACCGGCAAACCCATGAATTTGCATCGACTTATTGTGATGAGAATTTAGCCATCTCGTTATTCGAATGCTCTCTAACTCTGTTAAACTATTTTTAAACGAATTCCATTACCGAGTATCCTGTTCTGATAATTCTTTATCCCAATTTTTGTCTGCTAGCCAAAGTTTTTGAATAAACAATTTACCGACAAGTGTCATTGGAGACAACCAGCCTAATTGGTTCATAGTGGAACCTAAACTCGTCTTTAACCGGTTCCCATTGTAGTCCTAATGTTTTGACGGATTCATTCTCCTCAATGGTTAATACTTTATTTTCTTGGTCATCTCTAATGCCTTCTATAATTTATGGGATATTTGTTATCCACTTTCATAAGTTATTACCTTATTAAACTCCCGGGTAACTTCCTTTACATGCTTTTTAGCATCCAGTATCGTGTCGGCACCTGTCATCAGGTCGTCCATATAAAAATCATTCTTTATGATTTCCCTAATTGCTTGATTTTTGCAATTATCTGCTATTGCAACCCTGGTTGCTAAGTAGGGTGCTGAAGCTGTACCGTACGTAACGGTTGTAAGTTTATAATCTTTTAACTTTTCGTTTGGATTATCTCTGCAAATTATATGCAAATATTGTTGATCGTCTTTATCAACATTAATTTGCCGGTACATTTTTTCAATGTCCGCCGATATTACAATTGGCCATTTACGCCATTTCACCATAATATCGAATACATCTTTTTGGACTCTTGGTCCAACCCACATGATATCATTTAAACTTTTATTGTTTGTGGTTTTTGCTGAAGCATCGAAAACCACCCTCAGCTTTGTCGTTAGACTGGAATCTCTTAGGACTCCTTGATGGGGTAAATAATATTTCCCATCTTCTTTGGACTCTACCATATGTCCTAAGTTTTTATATTCATGCATGAACTTTACATTATTTTTTTTAATGTTTTATTATTGCTGAGCTTTCTTTCTAAACTATAAAATCGCGCTATAGCTTGGGGTTTTGAATCTCCTAGATCCTTTTCTTTTTTAAATGGTATTTTAACCACATACCTACCATTCTCATCTCTTCTTGTTGTTTCCAAGAAATGCTCCTCGCACACATCTTCTTCTACGTCATTCTTTTCACTTTCCAATTCCCAGAACCGCTCTAAGTCCCCAACTTCAATTGTTGCCGCCACAATAAATTTATCACCTTTTGATTTGGTGCAACCGGATATAATCCATCCGAGTTCTGTATTTTGTCCAAGTAGTCCGTCCATTTTTACAACTCCGTCTTTTAAAATATGGGTATACAAATCTATCCCAATTATTACATCTACCCTACTTGGTTTGTTAAAGTTAGGGTCTGCCAACACATAATCTTGCCACTTAGTTTTATCAATATTGAAAGACTTTAATGGTAAAGCTTTCATCAGTTTCGGAAGAATAATTGCTTCAATATTTAGAGGACCTTTATAATAATCACGAGTTTTTACCGATAAAGTAACTTTGTACTTTGAAGTGCAAGAGTCTGTAGATGACATGTAGATGTGATGGACCTATTTCAGGCTGAGGTAAGCTCAGTCACGTCCAGGGGTCTGTTCACAAGAAATTTGTAGAAATGTGTTGGAACCTTAAGGGCGGCGTCAGAGGGCGGCCTGTCGTAGAGAGGTGGATCGGGGCTCGGGCGGGCGTGGCTACCGTTGTGTATATGAAACGACCGTGTGGACTCGGGGTGGGGCGACGTCGGTGCCTCGGCTGATTGGGGTGAACTTACGCAATCGGGTGTTTTTACTTTGCAAATTTGACACTTTATTGTATTTCTTAGCGGTTTAAATGACTTATTTTTAATTGGGCGCCGATGTCTTCTGGTGGGTTTCGGGTACCGCGTCTGTACTCCGGACTGGGTCTCTGCGTAAGTTTTGGTACAACGACCGTACTGCGAGCCGGATCTCTGCGTAAGTTCCTTCTGGTTTTCAGTCGGCGTCTATTTATACGCCAATGGGCGCTGTGTCAGCGGGTTCAGAAGTGCACTTCCGCGTCGGGGTGCACTTCGCCGTTCTGGCGATCGCGGGTTGACCTAGTTCTGTCTCTTCGTGTTTTTGGCGAGCTGGCGGGTTTGCCGTTGGGGACTTGTCGTGGGCTTCCGCGGTGTCATCGTTTTGTAGCCGATGAACCCGGAAGACTGCGCCTGGCCGGTTGCTTGGTCTGGAGTGGTGGAAGTCAGCGTGACCTGGTGTGTTTGGTCAGCGTCATGAAGACGGCGCGTGTTAATCGGTGGCTATGTGTGGAGGGGGGGTGTTCGTGTAGTACGTTGGGCGAGGTGTCGCAATTTAGTAGCCGGGTTTTTATAGGGCGTTGGGAGAGGCGTTGTAGCGAACCCTCTTGGGTTCGTTACACCCTCCCCTTTCTTCCCCGACGAGAGTCACGAAAACCCGTGCGTGGGGCGCGCGGCGGTGGGTTGTTGGCTCGGATGGCTTCGCCTTCTTCTTCCTTAGGCAGAGGGCGGTACACGTCGCAGCGCAGCGTTGGCTTGCGATCTCCCCAGGCCACAGAGCTCGGTACCGAGTTCTGTGGCCTGGGAATCCACTGATTAGTGCCGCAGTTCCCATTCGGCCACTCAAATTGAGTATTGGGGTATATTAGATTTGTGGTAAAAGAAGATGTGTGTAAGGTCCAGAAGGAATCGTGGTATAAAAACAGGCGCCCCAATAGGCCTCGCTCCCCAGTCTGATTCGCGGCTGAGGCTGGAAAATGGTCAATGGCTGTGTGTTGGAGTGACTGGAAGGAAAACTAATATTTACCGTTAAAATTTGCTGGAATATCTTGAAGATGGTTTGGCCCATGGGCCACTTGTAGGCCATTGTGCAGCTCCACAAAACTTGTGATCCGTGAAGTCGTAGGGCTGCGCGATGGCCATCATCAAGGATCAAGCGATGACGCGTTTCACTAGCCTGTGCCCTCACCGAAGACCCCATTTCTATCAGCTATGCGCCCCCGAATGATAGCCTTTGATTTGGACAGTGTTAAGACCTTAAGACCTCTAGACATTTGCGAGTTGAGTTGTAAATTCAAACTAAATTTTATTCTTAAAATCAGAGCATTATATGTGATTTGACAATGAGATAGGAGGTACAATTTGGTAGTCTATAATTATCGTTAGACCTACGCAGAGGATACACTTTACTGAGGGTGTCTATTTGAGTACATGCTTACATTAGTTTTATTTTAGGACCGCATTTGTTAAGTGTTTTCTCCACTTGTGTTTTGTTGTCGTATTAATGGGTTACAGATCTCTGTTTACACCAGTGCAGTCATATCTTGTCTACTTTATGTGATTTCTTTAGAGATCGGTGTTGTTACATGGGTGAATGTGTACAATAATCTATTAATGTTTAAACATTCTGCAAGGGGCCGAAAGTGGCATTGTATTGACGATAATATGTTCATGTTTGAACATTCTGCAAAGGGCCGAAAGTGGCATTGTTTTGTATTTTGATTCTTGTGAACCTTTTTGTGTACATTTTCTTTATAGCTATAATTACAAGTACAGATAATCATTTACAGTCAATTACAGTGGGTAGGGAAGTGCTATCGTTTGCAGTCTTCGTGCTACTTTAATTCTTCTTATGGCATAGATTATTAATATTATCATTATTATGATTCCGATAATCAATGCCGCATGTCCAGATACATGATGGAACTTAAGTCCTTTTAAGTCTTTTAACAATTTTATTTCGTCTCTTAACTTATCAATTTCTTCTGTATGGTTAATTAATGGTACTGTTAATGGACTCCAAACAATTTTTGGTATTTTACTTATATTACTTATATAAAAGGATGAAATTGGCTCGTAGCTTTCTGTTTAAATACTGTGATGAGGTACTAGTATTTTGTCATCGGTTCGCACAGTACAACCATTTATGATTGTTAAAATTCCTTGTTGCGGAAGATCAATTAGTTCTTGATTTGAGTTACTACATTGAATTCTAGCATTAGTGTTTACTGGAACTTTGAAGAGCCAACTACCCTGCCTTTCTAATTCGACCCAAAATGATCATGCCTCTGCTATCTTCCTATACACGCAATTTGAATTACCTTTTACTACTACGAGTACTTCTGGTCTCTTTTGGAGTCATTCCTGAGTCTTGCTCTTCTGACTCAATTCCAGCTAATGGACAAATTTTAGTTATAGGTCGTTTTATCAACCCGTCTTGATGTTTTATAGTTACTACTCTGACTCTATCGTCCCTACCTTTATGTATTTCTTCTATTTTTCCCAAGGGCCATCTAGCTGGGTGACAGGTTTCATCTTTAATTAATACAATCTGTCCTGTTTTAATATTCTGCATTCCTATTTTCCATTTATTTCTGTGTTGCAGTGTGTGCAAATAATCTTCTTTCCATTTAATCCAAAATTCTCTTTTCATTTTCTGAATTAATCTCCATCTATCCAGATTCCCGATTTTTCCTCTGAAATTGTCTCAATCGGGCCAAATATTGGCCTTCCAATTATAAAATGACCTGGTGTTAGTACATCCACATCGTCAATATCATTTGTAGCTGTATACAAAGGGCGTGAATTTAGTACCGCTTCAATTTGACATAATAGAGTTGCCATTTCCTCATAGGTTAAATTATTGTCCCCAATTACCCTTTTTATACCCGATACTCAAAATGAGTATTGGGGTATATTAGATTTGTGGTAAAAGTGGATGTGTGTAACGTCCAGAAGGAATCGTTTCCGACCCCATAAAGTATATATATTCTTGATCAGCATCAATAGCCGAGTCGATTGAGCCATGTCTGTCTGTCCGTCTGTCCGTCCGTCCGTCTGTCCGTCTGTCCGTCCCCTTCAGCGCCTAATGCTCAAAGACTATAAGAGCTAGAGCAACGATGTTTTGGATCCAGACTTCTGTGATATGTCACTGCTACAAAAATATTTCAAAACTTTGCCCCGCCCACTTCCGCCCCCACAAAGGGCGAAAATCTGTGGCATCCACAATTTTAAAGATACGAGAAAACAAAAAACGCAGAATCGTAGAGAATGACCATATCTTCTAGACTGCAGAATTTGAATTGGATCGTATTACTATTATAGCCAGCATCAAGAAAACAATTTCATTTTTTCTCGCCCTGTCTCTCTCTAACACACAGGTAGCATAGGCGGCTTTGCTTAGAGTAAAACATTAGCGCCTAGATCTCAGAGACTATAAAAGCTAGAGCAACCAAATTTGGTATCCACACTCCTAATATATCAGACCGAGACGAGTTTGTTTCAAAATTTCGCCACACCCCCTTCCGCCCCCGCAAAGGATGCAAATCTGGGGATATTCACAAATCTCAAAGACTATTAACGCTAGAGTAACCAAATTTGGAATCCGCACTTCTCTTAGATCTCACTATAAAACGTGTATCTCAAAATTTCGCCCCACCCCCTTCCGCCCACACAAAGGACGAAAATCTGTTGCATCCACAATATTGCAGATTCGAGAAAACTAAAAACGGGGAATCATAGATAACGACCATATCTATCAGATTGCTGAATCTGGATCAGATCAGATAATTTTTGTAGCCAAAAGGAACAAATCAATTTGCAGTGGCTACGCAGCGCGTGACATCACGCTCAGACTGATTTTCTGTCTCTCTCGCACGCACTCTTTGTCGTGTCGTTTAATATTAGCGGCGTCTGCCGGAGGAAAGCCATACTGACTTAGTATCGGGTATAACTGTAGAGTTGCGGTGTCCGCAGCAACTCACAACGTTCCCCCTCGTTAAGTGATATTTCACTGATTTTACCCCAGCTTCCCAAATACCTCCGAAGTGAGGTCCTGCCGGGGGAATAAAATGCCACTCGATCTGTTCTCTTTCTAATATTGGAACCACTTTTATGTTGTCTTTGAGGGCTTTTTGGTATTCCTCGTCTAATTTGCGCGAAGCTCCCACAAAGTTGGTTCAATTATCGGAAATAATTTATGCACATTTTCCTGGTGTTAGTACATCCAGATCGTCAATATCATTTGTAGCTGTATACAAAGGGCGTGAATTTAGTACCGCTTCAATTTGACATAATAGAGTTGCCATATCCTCATAGGTTAAATTATTGTCCCCAATTACCCTTTTTAAGTGATATTTCACTGATTTTACCCCAGCTTCCCAAATACCTCCGAAGTGAGGTCCTGCCGGGGGAATAAAATGCCACTCGATCTGTTCTCTTTCTAATATTGGAACCACTTTTATGTTGTCTTTGAGGGGTTTTTGGTATTCCTCGTCTAATTTGCGCGAAGCTCCCACAAAATTGGTTCAATTATCGGAAAAAATTTATGCACATTTTCCTCTTCTTGAAAAAAATCTTCTAAGTGCAGCTAGAAATGCATCTGAAGTAAGATCGCTGACTACTTCCAAATGAATAGCTTTTGTCGCCATGCATACGAATACGGCAATATATCCCTTATAGGATTTCTGCCCCCGGTTTTTAGAGCATCGGATATGGTAAGGCCCGGCGAAGTCTACACCTGTATTTGTAAACGGGTGCGACATTGTAGCTCTGTGTTTCGGCAGATTTCCCATAATTTGTTCTGCAGTATTCTGTCGATACCTAGCACAGGTGACACACTCTTTAAGTTTTTTCTTTCAGCAATTTCTTAGCCCAAATATCCAAAACTTTCGCTGGATATAGTTTCGCATCAGATTAATTCCACCGTGCAATGTTTCTTTATGTGCATTCTTGATAATTAAAGACGTCAAGTGACACTTATCTAAAATCAAGGGATGTTTAACCTCAAATTCCGCGTTGGAGTTTTGCAATCTAACTCCAACTCGTAACAATCCGTCTTTATCTAAGAACGGATTTAAGCTTAATAGTTTATTTTTTGTTTCTATTTCCTTTTTATTAATTAGGCTAGCTATTTCGGAACCGAATTGGATAGCTTGTTGTTGTTTTACTATTAATACTTTGGCGCTCTTAATCTCCTTCACTGTCAAAAATGAAGGAAATTCTTTCTTTTTGGTTTTGATTTGAATAAACCTCAATACATATGCAATGACTCTTTCCAGTTTATGCATACACGAATATTTTTGTAATAATTCACAAAAAATGTTATTATTATTTTTTGCTATTACCATTGTTGTGCCAACAAGTAATTTTTCTTCAATTTCCTCTTTTGGCCATTGTTCCTTAGATTTCGCCAACCATTGAGGCCCTTTCCACCAAATCTTAAAATCTTTTAGCTTATCTGCACTAATGCCCCTTGATGCTACATCTGCTTGATTGTCTTCAGTTCTAACGTGTCCCCATTTAATTTCCTTAATCTTTCTTACTTCGTCAGTTAGACGCCTGATAAACTTGTCTTTATTGTCTCCATTTTTTATCCTGGCTAGAGTAATAGTAGAATCACTCCAGGCATAACACTCTACATTACTCTCAACCGCTACTTTCACCCGTTGAATTAATTTTGCCAGAAGATGTGCTGCACAAAGTTCTAATTTTGGAATAGTTTTCCGATTCTTCTTTGGATTAACTTTGCCTTTGCTGGCTATTATAATTGTAGAACTATCTACCTCGGCATACACTACGGCAGCATAAGCCTTTTCGGATGCATCGGCAAACCCATGAATTTGCATCGACTTATTGTGATGAGAATTTAGCCATCTCGTTATTCGAATGCTCTCTAACTCTGTTAAACTATTTTTAAACGAATTCCATTCCCGAGTATCCTGTTCTGATAATTCTTCATCCCAATTTTTGTCTGCTAGCCAAAGTTTTTGAATAAACAATTTACCGACAAGTGTCATTGGAGACAACCAGCCTAATTGGTTCATAGTGGAACCTAAACTCGTCTTTAACCGGTTCCCATTGTAGTCCTAATGTTTTGACGGATTCATTCTCCTCAATGGTTAATACTTTATTTTCTTGGTCATCTCTAATGCCTTCTATAATTTATGGGATATTTGTTATCCACTTTCATAAGTTATTACCTTATTAAACTCCCGGGTAACTTCCTTTACATGCTTTTTAGCATCCAGTATCGTGTCGGCACCTGTCATCAGGTCGTCCATATAAAAATCATTCTTTATGATTTCCCTAATTGCTTGATTTTTGCAATTATCTGCTATTGCAACCCTGGTTGCTAAGTAGGGTGCTGAAGCTGTACCGTACGTAACGGTTGTAAGTTTATAATCTTTTAACTTTTCGTTTGGATTATCTCTACAAATTATATGCAAATATTGTTGATCGTCTTTATCAACATTAATTTGCCGGTACATTTTTTCAATGTCCGCCGATATTACAATTGGCCATTTACGCCATTTCACCATAATATCGAATACATCTTTTTGGACTCTTGGTCCAACCCACATGATATCATTTAAACTTTTATTGTTTGTGGTTTTTGCTGAAGCATCGAAAACCACCCTCAGCTTTGTCGTTAGACTGGAATCTCTTAGGACTCCTTGATGGGGTAAATAATATTTCCCATCTTCTTTGGACTCTACCATATGTCCTAAGTTTTTATATTCATGCATGAACTTTACATTATTTTTTTTTAATGTTTCATTATTGCTGAGCTTTCTTTCTAAACTATAAAATCGCGCTATAGCTTGGGGTTTTGAATCTCCTAGATCCTTTTATTTTTTAAATGGTATTTTAACCCTGTTCGGGCCAGCCGCTGAGGAATAACCGTAACTTTAGCATTATTATTGTATGAGCATAGAGAGCCGCCTACATATGTTGTAAAACGTTGACTTTCTGCAGAGCTGCTGCGCTCTCTCGCTAAAGGGGCTCTCTGCCGCCGCCACTTCGGCAACTACTTTGATCTGCTGCCGCCACTTCGGCAGTCACTTTGATCTAACGCCGTCGTCTATAGTTTTAGTTCTATGCTAACCCCTCTGCGCATTGGTTGCATATCGATCTCGCATAAAGTTCATCTGGCAATAGCAAGCAATCGGCTTCCGCTAAGCCACCAAGATTAAATACTAATTATAAAGTTTAACCCAAAATCTCTTTTTATTTTGAAATACATAGGTGCCAAAAAAGCTTGGCATCTCAAACATTGGTGACCCCGACGTGATATAAAACCATTGCTTAATCGCGTTCCGTTAAAACACTTATTAATTATACAATATTGTGTTGTTGGGTAGTTTAACTACCAACAAATACATTTGTGTGCACATTAAAAACAGTTTAAAGTGCAAATTCAGTGAGAGTGCGGCTGGAATATTTATAGACAAATTCCGGTACTTTAAGCGTCGAATCTCTCATTCTCTGCGCAGCTGCAGCCGCGGTTCTTGACTTTTCGTGTCTTGCATTCTCGCTCTCGCGTCTATACATCGTCGCTTAAGCGGTATTTCATTTTCCGTTGTTGTGTCGATTGCACAACGGTTAACATGGACAACGATCCAAATACAGGCGCGGGCGGAAATATTGTGGTGGCTGATTCCAGACTGAGTCTGTATAAACGTAAAAGTCAGTCATTATATGATCGATTGCACAGGCTTGGCGAATCCTTCGCGGGGAATAAAATCGACAAGCTGACCGCCGCGGAAGTCGAGGTGCGCCTTGATATGTTGGCAGAAATTCGAGCGGAATTTAATAAGGCCCATAATGAGTTGGAGGCTCTCGATCAAAACGAGATTGGGAGTGAGCTGCGCGAAATCTTCGATACTCTTTTCATATCGTTGAAAGCTGAGTTGCTGGCTGCTGTTGAAGTAAGCCAGTCACACGCCGCTGCCAATTCTACGACTCTGCCAAGCCATTCCGGACATAGTACCATCATCATGGCTCACAAGCAGCGACTTCCTGAGCTGAAGGTGCCTAAGTTTTCTGGTGGATACGTCGAGTTCTCGGATTTTATGGCAATGTTCAAATCGGTGATTGAAGCGGATGCGGATCTCAGTGACATCGAGAAATTCCAGCACCTTCGCTCTTGCCTCGCTGATGCGGCTTTGGATTCGGTTCGATCGTTGGAGCTCTCCAGTGCCAATTATCGTGCGGCTCTGGATATACTTAATAAACGCTTTAATAACAAAAGACTTGTTTTCCAGGCACACATCAAGAAGATTCTTGGGCTAAAGAGGGTAGACTCGCCTTCTGCTAAAAGGCTTCGGGAGTTTTCGGATGCAGTCAATTTACACATGCGAGCGTTGCAGACATTGGGAACTGCTGAGGAGATTTCGGGATTCATGGTTATCAACATGCTGCTGCAGAAGTTGGATTCGAAGACGCAAACCAAATGGGAGGAGCACACATCGTCGGATGCTATACCTACCGCAGCGGAATTCTTCGAATTCTTGCAGCAACGCTGCCAGAAAATGGAGCGATTGGAATATGCTACAGCGACACACGCTAGTAGCGATCAGGTGGGAAAAAACCATTCCTATACGCATGTTAAGAAAACGTTTGTAGCTTCCAACTCTTCCGCCGACCCGTCTGTATGCGTCTTTTGCCACTCAGCGGGCCATGGAATATACTCGTGCAAGATATTCGAAAATCTCTCACCGTTGCTGCGCCACAAAGAAGTGAAGAAGCTTTCGCTATGCTTCAATTGCCTAAAACCGGGGCACCGGACCCGCGCATGCAATAGTGGAAAATGTCGAGTATGCGGCGGTAGGCATCATAGTTTGTTGCACTTCGTTAGTATGCAGCCCACAACACAAGGCTGCCCAGGTATTACTCCTCCCGATCTGGCCGTTCAACCGGACACTCTTTCCGTTGCTCAAAATTCTGCTAGCAGCTCGTCTCTACCTTCGTCTACCTCTCTTGCTGCCCAAGGTCTTCACTCTGATGTCGTGCTTCTGGCTACAGCCGTGGTTCTCGTGAAGAATCGGTCTGGCGTTTTAGTTCCTTGTCGTGCCATCTTAGATTCAGGATCGCAGCTGCATCTCGTCACATCCAGGTTCGCCCAGCAGCTTCAGCTTAGGAGAACTCAATCGTCTGCACTTGTGTCTGGGCTGGGCGATACCAGCGTTTCTACTGAGGGATCCACCATAAGCATTTGTATGCATTCTCGCACCTCTGCTTACACAACTACGCTTACTGCTCTCATCGCCCCCACGATTACCGATTCTCAACCAAGTATGGCAGTAAATGTATCCGATTGGCGTATTCCATCTAACATTCAGCTCGCTGATCCTGCATTTTTCAATCCTCAACGGGTTGATCTTCTCATTGGTGCGAGCGTTTTTTATGATCTCCTCTGCGTAGGGCAAATCAAACTCACCGATGGACTGCCTCTTCTGCAGAAGACCCGGCTTGGGTGGATCGTATCTGGTGGTGGACAGAAGGTATCAAGCTCGGCGCTTTTGGCCACGCAGAATTGTCCAGATTCGATAGCTGAGATGGAAGCAAGGTTGGATAAAACTCTTCGTATGTTTTGGGAAGTCGAGAATTGTGTGGAGGCTGGGTTGAATACCCAAGAAGAAGACGATTGTGAAGCACATTTCGTAAGCCACCTTTCACGGTTGCCATCCGGGGAGTATGCAGTTCGTCTGCCGCTAAACAACAATATTGATCGTTTAGGAGAATCTTATGCTCAGGCTTATCGACGGTTCATCAGTCTGGAGCGAAAACTGGAGCGTAATCCTACACTAAAGGAGCGGTATTCCGCCTTTATGAGGGAGTACATTGATTTGCATCATATGCACCAAGTCAACCCTGATTCCCGTAGCCTCTGCAAATATTTCTTGCCTCATCACTGTGTCCTAAAGGAGGACAGTACGACGACAAAACTCCGTGTCGTTTTCGATGGATCCGCAGCTACATCAACTGGATATTCTCTAAATGATGTGATGATGACAGGCCCTGTTATTCAGCCTGCATTGTTCAACATATTGATTCGCTTTCGAACATATCCAGTCGCTCTCACTGGGGACATTTGTAAAATGTACCGCTGCGTACGAGTGTCTCCACCCGACAATTTGTATCAGTGCATCCTATGGCGAGATTCCATCGAGTCCGAGGTTCAAGTCTACACATTAGACACCGTCACATACGGGACGAGGGCTGCATCATTTTTAGCGGTCCGCGCAATGCACCAGCTGGCCATCGACGAGGGTGAATCCTACCCTCTTGGCTCAGCTGCTCTGCGGCAGGAGTTTTACGTGGATGACCTTATTTCGGGCGGTAATTCGGTCGCACAGGTCATGGAAAAGATGCACCAAACATCAGCTTTACTGTCCCGTGGTAACTTTAGACTTAGGAAATGGTGCTCCAGTCACCAGGAAGTACTTGTGGGAACCCCTGAAGATGACATAGAGAAGTTCCTAAAGTTTAATGATGGAAGCGACATAGCCAAAACTCTCGGCTTAGCGTGGGACCCTGCTTCGGATCAGCTGCTTTTTGCCTTGTCCGCACTGGACACAACCTCAAAGCCATCAAAGCGGTCGGTTTTATCTACGATTGCGCGGTTCTACGACCCTCTTGGATTGATAAATCCAGTCATTGTCAGGTGCAAAATCTTCCTTCAGCAGCTTTGGAGAGAAAATTTGGATTGGGATGAAAGCCTACCCTCAGCGTTGCATTCAACTTGGATGGACTTGAGAAATAGTTTGGCAAGCATTTCTCGGATCTCATTTCCTCGCTTGGTTCTTCGTTCTAGTGTGGCTACAGAAGTTCACGGATTCTGTGATGCCAGCTTAGAAGCATATGGCGCTTGCGTGTATGTCGTGTCCAGGGAAGCCCAGTCTTCGAGCCACGTTTTGTGCCGCTAAAGACTATATCGATTCCTAAGCTGGAATTAAGTGGAGCCCATTTGCTTGCAAAAATCATGCAGAATGTAAAGGACATGGGAATCTTTACAGGTCGGTTCTATTGCTGGTCGGATTCGTCAACAGCATTATCTTGGATTAGGGACGAGCCAGCTAAATTTCAAGTTTTCGTGGCAAATCGAGTGGCATCAATTCAGGAGTTGACGGCAGACATGGAATGGCGCTATGTTCCCACATCTTTAAATCCTGCTGATATTCTCTCGAGAGGCTCGCTTCCCAACCATCTTATCCAGTCAGAGCTATGGTTTCACGGCCCATCCTTTTTGCTATGCTCCAAGGATAAGTGGCCTGTATCTCCTACTAACAACATAGCAACTTTGGAGCTTCGCAAGAGAGGATTGCTAATCACGTCTCCACATGCCGATCTCACGTCCGGATGCAAATTTGCGAATTCATTCTTTCGCATGCAGCGCACATTCGCCTACATGCATAAATTTATACATCGTCTTAGGCATCCAGGACTCACCGTTTCTGATATTCGGCAAGGAACGCATCTTCTAATTCGACACATTCAGCTGGCAAATTTGTGGATGGACATAAAGGAGATTCGGCGCAATGGTCAAGTCATGAAATCCAGTTCTATTAGTTCGCTCAACCCGTTCATCGATCATTCTGGACTACTTAGAGTTGGAGGTCGTCTTGGCAACTCATCGCTAGGATTTGATGCTCAGCACCCGCTCATTTTGCCAAAGGGACATTCCATTACCTTTGCGCTGATAAGATATTATCATGAAAGAAACCTCCATGCTGGACCTCGCGCCTTGCTATCCAAAATTCGGCTGGAATATTGGCCCATTGGAGGTGTTAAGGCAGTGTCAAGGGTCGTCAGCAGATGTGTGAGATGCTTCAGGACTAGGCCGCGCATGGTCGAACACATCATGGGAGACCTACCTAAGGAACGTTTGGAAGGATCTCGAGCTTTTGAAGTCACTGGAGTAGATTACTGTGGACCTTTTTTCTACCGATCAGAAATCCGCACAAGGCCTCCGATCAAGTGCTACATTAGCGTATTCATCTGCTTCACTTCCAAGGCTATACACATGGAGCTTGTAAAGGATTTGACCACTGCAACGTTTCTAGGCGCACTAAAGCGTTTTACTTCCACTCGAGGAAGGCCAAGTCAAATTTGGTCGGACAATGCGACAAACTTCGTTGGGGCCAAGAACGAGCTTCTGGAGCTAAAGAAGCTCTGTCTAAGCGAACCGCATATGAAGGAGGTCCACGAATCCTGCTTGGCTGACTCGATCGACTGGCGTTTCATCCCACCTCGCTCTCCGCATTTTGGCGGGTTGTGGGAAGCGGCCGTGAAGACCGCAAAATATCACCTGTACCGCTCAGTTGGACCATCTGTGCTTAGCTTCGACGAGCTGCGCACTCTGATCTGTCAGATCACTGCAATTGTTAACTCTCGCCCTTTGCTCTCGCTTTCAGAAAATCCTGATGATTTAGACGTTTTGACTCCTGCTCATCTGCTTTTAGGCGGCCCCCATGAGCAAATCCTCGAGCCTGATCTAACGAAGCTGAACTACAATCGTCTGGATGGCTGGCAGCGGGTCACCCAACTACAACAAATATTTTGGAGCCGTTGGCGCGAAGAGTATCTCACTCTGTTGCAAGAGCGCGCGAAGTGGCGTACCCCCGCGCAAAACATCTGCAAGAACGACTTCGTTCTGGTGAAGGACGAAAATCTTCCTCCAATGCGTTGGCCACAGGCTAGAGTGGTCGATGTCGTTTTGGGCAAGGACGGAGTGTGTCGCGTCGCTGACCTGAAGACATCCTCAGGAAACATCAGGAGGGCCGTCACTCGGCTATGTTTGCTGCCCTTTAAGGAATCTGTTGAGAGACTAGCTCCCAACGGGGGGAGTATGTTCGGGCCAGCCGCTGAGGAATAACCGTAACTTTAGCATTATTATTGTATGAGCATAGAGAGCCGCCTACATATGTTGTAAAACGTTGACTTTCTGCAGAGCTGCTGCGCTCTCTCGCTAAAGGGGCTCTCTGCCGCCGCCACTTCGGCAACTACTTTGATCTGCTGCCGCCACTTCGGCAGTCACTTTGATCTAACGCCGTCGTCTATAGTTTTAGTTCTATGCTAACCCCTCTGCGCATTGGTTGCATATCGATCTCGCATAAAGTTCATCTGGCAATAGCAAGCAATCGGCTTCCGCTAAGCCACCAAGATTAAATACTAATTATAAAGTTTAACCCAAAATCTCTTTTTATTTTGAAATACATAGGTGCCAAAAAAGCTTGGCATATCAAACAAACCCCATACCTACCATTCTCATCTCTTCTTGTTGTTTCCAAGAAATGCTCCTCGCACACATCTTCTTCTACGTCATTCTTTTCACTTTCCAATTCCCAGAACCGCTCTAAGTCCCCAACTTCAATTGTTGCCGCCACAATAAATTTATCACCTTTTGATTTGGTGCAACCGATATAATCCATCCGAGTTCTGTATTTTGTCCAAGTAGTCCGTCCATTTTTACAACTCCGTCTTTTAAAATATGGGTATACAAATCTATCCCAATTATTACATCTACCCTACTTGGTTTGTTAAAGTTAGGGTCTGCCAACACATAATCTTGCCACTTAGTTTTATCAATATTGAAAGACTTTAATGGTAAAGCTTTCATCAGTTTCGGAAGAATAATTGCTTCAATATTTAGAGGACCTTTATTATAATCACGAGTTTTTACCGATAAAGTAACTTTGTACTTTGAAGTGCAAGAGTCTGTAGATGACATGTAGATGTGATGGACCTATTTCAGGCTGAGGTAAGCTCAGTCACGTCCAGGGGTCTGTTCACAAGAAATTTGTAGAAATGTGTTGGAACCTTAAGGGCGGCGTCAGAGGGCGGCCTGTCGTAGAGAGGTGGATCGGGGCTCGGGCGGGCGTTGCTACCGTTGTGTATATGAAACGACCGTGTGGACTCGGGGTGGGGCGACGTCGGTGCCTCGGCTGATTGGGGTGAACTTACGCAATCGGGTGTTTTTAATTTGTAAATTTGACACTTTATTGTATTTCTTAGCGGTTTAAATGACTTATTCTTAATTGGGCGCCGATGTCTTCTGGTGGGTTTCGGGTACCGCGTCTGTACTCCGGACTGGGTCTCTGCGTAAGTTTTGGTACAACGACCGTACTGCGAGCCGGATCTCTGCGTAAGTTCCTTCTGGTTTTCATTCGGCGTCTATTTATACGCCAATGGGCGCTGTGTCAGCGGGTTCAGAAGTGCACTTCCGCGTCGGGGTGCACTTCGCCGTTCTGGCGATCGCGGGTTGACCTAGTTCTGTCTCTTCGTGTTTTTGGCGAGCTGGCGGGTTTGCCGTTGGGGACTTGTCGTGGGCTTCCGCGGTGTCATCGTTTTGTAGCCGATGAACCCGGAAGACTGCGCCTGGCCGGTTGCTTGGTCTGGAGTGGTGGAAGTCAGCGTG
Organism: Drosophila persimilis; assembly: GCF_003286085.1. Classification (NCBI taxonomy): domain Eukaryota; kingdom Metazoa; phylum Arthropoda; class Insecta; order Diptera; family Drosophilidae; genus Drosophila; species Drosophila persimilis. Next base: position 89,903 of record NW_020825544.1, read on the forward strand.
ACCTGGTGTGTTTGGTCAGCGTCATGAAGACGGCGCGTGTCAATCGGTGGCTATGTGTGGAGGGGGGGTGTTCGTGTAGTACGTTGGGCGAGGTGTCGCAATTTAGTAGCCGGGTTTTTATAGGGCGTTGGGAGAGGCGTTGTAGCGAACCCTCTTGGGTTCGTTACACCCTCCCCTTTCTTCCCCGACGAGAGTCACGAAAACCCGTGCGTGGGGCGCGCGGCGGTGGGTTGTTGGACCCATTAAGCAAGGCAACAGCAGCAGCTTGCTCTGCACTGAACGGGATGTCATAGACAGCCAACAGCTCCTGCAACAGTGTCGACTGATTCCTCCCTGGACGAGGAGCAATGTTTCAGGAGCCCACCTGTGCTAAGAGTAAGCCCAAGAAGGCGAGTTGTGGAATGCGCAGACGCAAGAAGTCGGCTTGCAAAAAGCGGAAAAGCAGAAGATCCAAGAAAAGATGCTCAAGGCCACCCTGCGAGTGTCGCTAATCCCGCAAATCCAACAAGTCAAAGTCCAAGATGATGATCCTCACGAAATTTGGCTAAAAAGAAAATTACTGTAAATTCACACGTGTCGGTCCTGGAAGTCGAGTTTTATAGACTGGAATATCCGTATTTCCAAGTTTTTTTCCATAAACAAAATAATTTTATTTTTAGGCAGTAGAGAATCCGCTCCTGGGGCATTTCGAAGTGGCCCAAAAGCCGCTTCAGGTGCCCATTCGGCCAAAGCTGGGATTGGAGTACGTTGAATTTCTTGAAGGTGCTCCTGAACATGCAGAACTTTTTTTATCCGCACCAGATAGCAGTTCCAGGGCCCTTTGTGGTACGTCCAGTGGCTTGCGGATCAGCATGAGCTTTTCGATGCGCCTCTTGTACGAGTCGTACAGCTCGTGTTTGTTGCTACCTACGAAGTATATATGCCTCTGCAACTTTCCGCTCCACACCATTTGCAGGTAAGCAATGGCCAGAGAGGGATACAGCATCAAGTATACTTCATACTTACGAAAGTCAACCATTTCCTTAGTGACCTTCCCGATCGTCTCGAACATCTGCTCATAGTCCTCGGGCACCTTATCTGGTACGGTACTACAGAACCTTTGCTGGATCGGTCGGAGTACAGCGCACTCATAAAAATCGACGAAATCTTCGTCGAATTTACTCTTACCCACGCCGTCATCTTTCTGCACCTCCGATATCCCAGAGTCTAAAACTGTGTCAGCTTCTGCGTGGTAATTTATAAGCAGCGAGACATTTATTGCATGTCCCCATCGGCCTTTTGCCAGGGTTCCTTGCATTTTTTTTTTTGTTCGATTTCTTCATATTGTGGCGATTACTAATTCTGATATAGGAATTTATAAGGCGATTTCAATATAACGTGACAACTGTATACGTCAGTTGTCCGTCCAACCAGCACACGAGTCGTTCTAGAAAAGAGGAAACAGGGTTTCAATAGTTTCCACAGTTGCAATCGACTTCGATATACACATAAACAGCTGAGTGGCCTGCTTACATAACGATTGAGCGATGAGATTATCAAAAGGATTGCGCAGACGCAACCGTGTCCAATGCAGCGTGTCCAATAGCCATAGAAGATTTTAGTGTGTGGCTGCGACAGGATTTCAATGTTGTTCTGGATATAGCACAGCAATTGATGATAGCTATCGATACGGTACGAAACACTGTCGACACAAAAATTTAAACTCGGTCGAATTGGCGCACGTGGCCCCAATGTAAATTTTCATACAAAAAATTGAATTACAAACACACAAGAAACTCAATCGAAGGAGTCTCTCAGGTTTAAGTTGAATGAAATATGTCGGATCGAAAGCAAAGCCACGACCAGGACTCAGTTTAGTTGAAGGTTGTTCTCCGTACGAGCAACATCTGTAGCTACAAATTTCCTTTTTTTAATTTCAAATAATTAGTACTAGTATTTTTATTGTAATTTTTCCGAATTTTTGTTCTTTATTCTTTGGTTTTATGAAAATTTCTAAGATGAGCTCTGTTACCGCATATTTAAATTACCTGCGGGACAAAAAACGCCGCAAAGCCGTATGGATCCATATACCACGGGCAGAGGGCGGTACACGTCGCAGCGCAGCGTTGGCTTGCGATCTCCCCAGGCCACAGAGCTCGGTACCGAGTTCTTTGCGCATTTGAATCCACTAATTAGTGCCGCAGTTCCCATTCGACGACTACTCTAGGCCCCGCGACGCGAACCCCGATCTCCACCAATGTGCTGCTCTAATTGCTCCAGGCGGCGAAGAGAAAGTGGGAGTGAGAAAAAGTAAGGGAAAAGTATGGATACCCTTTGAAACGAAAGAAGAAAACCAGCTCCCTCTCACAGTGTGGCTTAGCACTTATTATAGGCTTTCATTATTTTTAGTCACTCAGTCAACGAATAGAAATAAGTCCCAAAAACTAGATATACATATTTCAACGTTCCCCGTTGTGAGTTGCTGCGGAGACCGCAACTCTACATTTATACCCGATACTTAGTCAGTATGGCTCTCATCCGGCAGCCGCCGCTAATATTAAGCGACACGACAAAGAGTGCGTGCGAGAGAGACAGAAAATCAGTCTAAGCGTGACGTCGGGCGCTGCGTAGCCACTGCAAATTAATTTGTTGCTTTTGGCTACAAAAATGATCCGATCTGATCCAGATTCAGCAATCTGATAGATATGGTGATTATCTATGATTCTGCGTTTTTAGTTTTCTCGAATGTGCAATATTCTTTTGTGGGGGCGGAAGGAAGTGGGGCGAAATTCTGAGATATACGTTTTATATTGAGACCTAACAGAAGTGCGGATACCAAATTTGGTTACTCTAGCCTTAATAGTCTGAGATTTGTGGATGCCCCAGATTTTCATCCTTTGCGGGGGCGGAAGGGGGTGTGGTGAAATTTGGACACGAAGTGTTGGGCGGAAGTGGGCGGGGCGAAGTTTTGAAATATTTTTGTAGCAGTGACATATCACAGAAGTCTGAATCCAAAACATCGTTGCTCTAGCTCTTATAGTCTTTGAGCACTAGGCGCTGAAGGGGACGCACAGACGGACGGACGGACGTACAGACATGGCTCAATCGACTCGGCTGTTGATGCTGATCAAGAATATATATACTTTATGGGTTCGGAAACGATTCCTTCTGGACGTTACACACATCCACTTTTACCACAAATCTAATATACCCCAATACTCAATATCGGGTATAAAAACAATTCCGATCATTATTCAAAATTGTAAAAGAAGCATCTCCGTGTGCCACATTCGGAGGCGCCCCAATAGGCCTCGCTCCCCAGTCTGATTCGCGGCTGAGGCTGGAAAATGGTCAATGGCTGTGTGTTGGAGTGACTGGAAGGAAGGCTAATATTAACCGTTAAAATTTTCTGGAATATCTTGAAGATGGTTTGGCCCATGGGCCACTTGTAGGCCATTGTGCAGCTCCACAAAACTTGTGATCCGTGAAGTCGTAGGGCTGCGCGATGGCCATCATCAAGGATCAAGCGATGACGCGTTTCACTAGCCTGTGTCCTCACCGAAGACCCCATTTCCATCAGCTATGCGCCCCCGAATGATAGCCTTTGATTTGGACAGTAATCTATAATAAAAATAATTTATATTTTGACAATAATTTGTATGACTTTAGATGCAAAGATGCCAACTTTTCCAGACTGAAAATCCCTTGAGAAATGCCACATACCCCGCAGAAGAGAAGGAGCCATAGGGGCAGGGACAGTAGCAGGTGCTGAGGGGTAGGTGGGGCTGTGCGACTGACAGACAGAAGACGGGCCCTGACAGGCATCGAGGCAGCAACTTGTTAGCGATGCTCCCCCGCAACCCCCCTTTGACCCTTTGGCTGTTGTTGCCTCGTTTTCGCTTTTCCTTTTCGCATTTCGCTTTTCGTTTAAATTATGCAACATTTCCGAGATGCAAAGATGCCGCCTGCCTTTGCCTTTGCCTTTTCGTCGAGTAATTAAAATGCAAAGCAAAGTGCAGCAATTTGAGCCTAATAATAATGGCAGCAGAAGCAGCAGCGAACAGGAGCGGACGGCAGCATAACGGGCGGGAAATCAACAAACAAACAACTAAATGGGGGACAAACAACAAAATGGTTAGCCCCAACGTGAACCGGCCAATATCGTGGCACATTTCAACGCAACATTTCCCAGAGATGCCAGACATTGAAACTTTCTTAACGTTTTCAATTTCCGCCTCAAAGCCGAGAGCAGGGAAGAGAGAGAGAGAGAGCAGGAAAGAGAGAGGTTGAGAGAGTAAAGTGTGGCAATAGAAAATTGAATGTGCCCCGTCGTGGAAGTGGACACAGACCCCAAAAACATCATAAAAGCTTAGACCTAGAGCCGCATAATGCACTGAGAGAATATTTATGGAGACTACGATATATTTCGATTAACATACAGGCGATAACGTTACATATCGATAGCCATAAAACGTGAAATATTATTTTGATCAAAACATTATAAATTAAACTTTAAATAATTATTGAAAAATTAAGTAGAAATATAAATAATTATAATTCATAATATTCTTATTATTATTCCATCGAACTATAAATAAATCTACAAAATATGTACATATAATACGATAATTTTGATCAAAACAATTTAAATTGAACTTCATAAATATTTGAGTAATTAATAATAAAAATAGATAATTCTATTATTATTCCATAAAAAAAAACTGTAAATAAATCTACGGAATATATAAATATTTCCTTAGTTTTCTCCAGGTGTCAACCCCATTCGGATTATATAGATTTATCCACTTCCAAATTTAAGTTTAAGGCAGCTGCAGTTCATGGGTTAAAGTATCTCTCAAATGCAGCTCATTAAAAATATTTTCAAACTCAAAAATATAGAGAAATAAGTCCCAAAAACGAGATATACAAGTTGTAAACAATCTTTGGCTTTCCAAAACGAAAACAATATCAATCTTGGGCCTCCGCCTAATTGATTTCTAAGATGTACAATCTCAAGGGCTCCCGCCGCAATCCCAATCTTTGACACTCGCCTAAATGGAAAAATGTTTGCCCACACCCGGCTTCTCATAAACAATCTCACTCCCGGCTTTCTGCAGATCCTGCACTTTAGGCATTTTACAGTTCTCTCTTTGGATGACGAAATCCAATACTCGGGATGGCGAAATCAATTGAAATGTTTATAGAAAAACTATTCCCGAAAGGGATCAACGATGCAAAGATCAGAAAGTTCAAGTCAGTCTTGATCCAGAAGCGACACCGCAAAGTCGAGCTAAAAATTAAGATCGCGCAAACCCTTTGTCCGGAATCCTTTGTGACCCTCTACTTAAATCTATATCTGTGAAGTTAGAAGTAAAATAAAAACTTTTTAAAAACGCAATCCGCTACCGCAGTTATTTAATTGGCGCCCAACGTGGGGCGACGTTGTATAAAAAGCACCGAATAATAAAAGTGTTGCGTCGTGCCGAAACCCGAAGGACAATTAATTAATGGAATAAATCCTTCAGATATAAAAACGCGGAGTGACTGTGAGATATAAGATAAGAAAAAGTGAGATAAAAAGGAAACAAACCGGAGCTTAGGGTGTGAAAAAATAAATACAATAAAAGCCAATCAAGACAATTCAAAAATACAACGAGGGGGAACGTTGTGAGTTGCTGCGTACACCGCAACTCTACAGTTATACCCGATACTAAGTCAGTATGGCTCTCCTCCGGCAGACGCCGCTAATATTAAGCGACACGACAAAGAGTGCGTGCGAGAGAGACAGAAAATCAGTCTGAGCGTGACGTCACGCGCTGCGTAGCCACTGCAAATTGATTTGTTTCCTTTGGCTATAAAAATGATCTGATCCAGATTCAGCAATCTGATAGATATGGTCGTTATCTATGATTCTGCGTTTTTATTTTTCTGAAATCTGCAATATTGTGGATGCAACAGATTTTCGTCCTTTGTGTGGGCGGAAGGGGGTGGGGCGAAATTTTGAGATATACGTTTTATAGTGAGATCTAACAGAAGTGCGGATACCAAATTTGGTTACTCTAGCTTTAATAGTCTCTGAGATTTGTGAATATCCCCAGATTTGCATCCTTTGCGGTGGCGGAAGGGGGTGTGGCGAAATTTTGAAACAAACTCGTCTCGGTCCGATATATTAGGAGTGTGGATACCAAATTTGGCTGCTCTAGCTTTTATAGTCTCTGAGATCTAGGCGCTAATGTTATACTCTAAGCAAAGCCGCCTATGCTACGTGTGTGTTAGAGAGAGACAGGGCGAGAAAAAATGAAATTGTTTTCTTGATGCTGGCTATAATAATAATACGATCGAATTCAGATTCTGCAGTCTAAAAGATATGGTCATTCTCTACGATTCTGCGTTTTTAGTTTTCTCGTATCTTTAAAATTGTGGATGCCACAGATTTTCGCCCTTTGTGGGGGCGCAAGTGGGCGGGGCAAAGTTTTGAAATATTTTTGGAGCAGTGACATATCACAGAAGTCTGGATCCAAAACATCGTTGCTCTAGCTCTTATAGTCTGTGAGCATTAGGCGCTGAAGGGGACGGACAGACGGACAGACAGACATGGCTCAATCGACTCGGCTATTGATGCTGATCAAGAATATATATACTTTATGGGGTCGGAAACGATTCCTTCTGGACGTTACACACATCCACTTTTACCACAAATCTAATATACCCCAATACTCATTTTGAGTATCGGGTATAAAAAGAAGAATACAAAATAAGAAGGAAGACCCGTTCGAAGACCTGTCAGCCAAATCAAGAAGGAAGACCCGTTCGAAGATCTGTCAGCCAAACTAAGAAGGACGACCCCTACCGGATAGTTCGTGAGCAAAAGTTGTAGTAATATATATATAAGTTCAATTAGGTTTAGGCCCAGCGGTGGTCAAGATTATAAACACAAACATATAAGACAAATTTAAGGTGGATCAACTAACATATAAGAAAAATTTAAGGTGGATCAACTAACTTTAGATTTTGAAAAACTAAAAATGATTAACTCACAAACAAGGACCGATCTCACTGCAGATCTGGTCAAACAATTGATAGCACTTCAAATTTCACAAGTACAAGAGCAAATAGTAAATTTGAAACAACAAATAGAAACTAAATCCGATCAGGTATCAGACTATCAGGCAGAAACAATAGACGAGACAATAAAAGATGACACCACATTAAAGGTAATAGAATCCCTACCAATTTTCAATGGTAGATTAAACCAATACGTAGGATGGAGGGAAGCTGCAGAAACTGCAGTGAAATTATATAAGAAAGGAAGTAAGCAATATTATATTGCCTTAACAATTTTGAGAAACAAAATAACAGGACCAGCACATGACGCACTGACCAACCACGGGACAGTTTTAAATTTTGATGCCATACTTTCACGACTTGACTTTGTTTACAGTGACAAGAGACCAATTTACATAATAGAACAGGAGTTAAGCGTTATCCGACAAGGGAACCTTTCAATAATAGATTTCTATAACGAGGTTAACAAGAAAATGACCTTGTTAATAAATAAGACAATAATGACTCACGGAAAGGACAGTGAAATCACCAAAGAATCAAATAAAACGAGGGGGAACGTTGTGAGTTGCTGCGGACACCGCAACTCTACGGTTATACCCGATACTAAGTCAGTATGGCTCTCCTCCGGCAGCCGCTAATATTAAACGACACGACAAAGAGTGCGTGCGAGAGAGACAGAAAATCAGCCTGAGCGGGACGTCTGGCGCTGCGTAGCCACTGCAAATTGATTTGTTCCTTTTGGCTATAAAAATGATCTGATCTGATCCAGATTCAGCAACCTGATAGATATGGTCATTATCTATGATTCTGCGTTTTTAGTTTTCTCGAATCTGCAATATTGTGGATGCAACAGATTTTCGTCCTTTGTGTGGGCGGAGGGGGGTGTGGCGAAATTTTGAGATATACGTTTTATAGTGAGATCTAACAGGAGTACGGACACTAATTTTGGTTACTCTAGCCTGAATACTCTCTGAGATTTGTGAATATCCCCAGATTTGCATCCTTTGCGGGGGCGGAAGGGGGTGTGGCGAAATTTTGAAACAAACTCGTCTCGGTCCGATATATTAGGAGTGTGGATACCAAATTTGGTTCCACTAGCTTTTATAGTCTCTGAGATCTAGGCGCTAATGTTATACTCTAAGCAAAGCCGCCTATGCTCCGTGTGTGTTAGAGAGAGACAGGGCGAGAAAAAATGAAATTGTTTTCTTGATGCTGGCTATAATAATAATACGATCCAATTCAGATTCTGCAGTCTAAAAGATATGGTCATTCTCTACGATTCTGCGTTTTTGGTTTTATCGTATCTTTAAAAATGTGGATGCCACAGATTTTCGTCCTTTGTGGGGGCGGAAGTGGGCGGGGCAAAATTTTGAAATAATTTTGTAGCAGTGACATATCACAGAAGTCTGGATCCAAAACATCGTTGCTCTAGCTCTTATAATCTTTGAGCACTAGGCGCTGAAGGGGACGGACAGACAAACAGACGGACGGACGGACAGACAGACAGGGCTCAATCGACTCGGCTATTGATGCTGATCAAGAATATATATACTTTATAGGGTCGGAAACGATTCCTTCTGGACGTTACACACATCCACTTTTACCACAAATCTAGCATACCCCAATACTCATTTTGAGTATCGGGTATAAAAATTAGAGACAATGCCTTACGCATTTTTGTCACTGGCCTAAACGGCGGCATTGCAGAAATCCTATTTTCATTCGACCAAAAAAGGGATCTTCAGAGGAATAACATGTCTTGGGGACAACCCTATTTCTTGGGTAATAGACAACAAAATCAGGCCCCAGAACCAATGGATGTAGACGAATCGATACAAATCCAGAACCGACAGAACAGCAATCAATTCAGGGGAAATAATAATAATAATAATCTGCAATATTGTGGATGCAACAGATTTTCGTCCTTTGTGGGGGCGGACGGGGGTGGGGCGAAATTCTGAGATATACGTTTTATAGTGACATCTTAAAGGAGTGTGTGCACCAAATTTGGTTACTCTAGCCTTAATAGTCTCTGAGATTTGTGGTTGCCTCAGATTTTCGTCCTTTGCGGGGGCGGAAGGGGGTGTGGCGAAATTTGGACAGGAAACGGTCAAGGTCCGATATCACAGGAGTGTGGATACCAAATTTGGTTGCTCTGGCTTTTATAGGTTCTGAGATCCTTGAACTCATATTTTGCAATTGGAAAAACCGACCATGAAACCTGTGTGTTAGAGTGAGACAGAGCGAGAAAGAGTGAAATTGTTTTCGTGATTCTGGCTGTAATAATTATACGATCTGGTTCAGATTTTGCACTCTAGAAGATATAGTCATCTTCTACGATTCTGCGTTTTTAGTTTTCTCGTATCTTTATAAATGTGGATGCCACAGATTTTCGCCCTTTGTGGGGGCGGAAGTGGGCGGGGCAAAGTTTTGAAATATTTTTGTAGCAGTGACATATCACAGAAGTCTGGATCCAAAACATCGTTGCTCTAGCTCTTATAGTCTTTGAGCATTAGGCGCTGAAGGGGACGGACAGACGGACAGACGGACAGACAGACATGGCTCAATCGACTCGGCTATTGATGCTGATCAAGAATATATATACTTTATGGGGTCGGAAACGATTCCTTCTGGACGTTACACACATCCACTTTTACCACAAATCTAATATACCCCAATACTCATTTTGAGTATCGGGTATAAAAAGAATTATCAATTTACAAGAAAGTTGCTACAGTAAATGGGTTTTCGTCTGGTCTGATGAGCTTGTGAGGTAGCTCAAAGGGGGCCTAGCTGAGGCCACCGGACGGGTCGCGGGTGGCGGATAGCGAACGGCCTACCTCGGTAGGTCAGCTGCGAATAAGCGGGCATCCCTCACGGGAGAGTACCGAAATAAGCAGTCCCGGACAGCCAGCGGGTGTTAGCTAGGTAGCAGCACTGACGATGCGCTTGTGGTGCCGCCTCAATAAGTAGCTCACACACTCCCATCCATACACAATACCTACCCACATCCCAACCCCCACATCCACCTCACACCGGGCCGGACTAAGTGTGTTACTCGACCCGTGCCGAGAGTCAGCCTGGCTGGGGGCCCGGTATAAAAAATAGCCCAGTCTCTAACGGAGGGCTCAGGGACTTGGCAGCCCCCTGTTCTAATGATGCCTTACCCGGGCAACGTGGATCTCTGCCCGGGCTGACCTTTCCCTTTCTCTGCATCTCGTGGGAACAAGATGTATAACAACAAAAACAAAAAAACAAATGAGTGCAGCGCTCCCCAAATGCCAACTGGGAGCAATCCCAAGCTCGGAAAGGCAGCGGCCCAAAGGCCTGGATCAACCGGCTCTATAGTAGGGAATACCTACAAGGTGGAAGGTGCCTGTGCGAACCCGAGGGGGTCCCATTCCGAATCCGGTGTGGGTGGCAAGGTAACTCCCGAAGCTGACACCTTGGAAGGAAAGCTAAGCAATATTGCGGCTGCCCGACCTTCTGGTAAAGCGGAGGGGGTTGACTTGCCGTCGACAAGCGCCCAAGCCAGACGATACTCATATGCCGAAAAGAGGAGTGCAGGGCACATACTCCGTCGGCAACACGCCAGCAGTGAAGCCAGCCCATCAGCCGAATGGCTGAAGAAGGTGGAATGGGCTTCGGCCGTACTTCCGGAGTTCACCTTAGAACAGAAAAAGGTGGCTCCCCAAGCCAAGAGGCAGCGCTCGCAGGAGACACCGGGACCGGTAGCAAAGCGCTCCAGAGTGCTGCCAAATGTCTCCGTTGCGCAGACTGCCAAGGAGAGGACGTTCCAGGGCAATGTTAAGATAATTGCCTGGATAATAGCCAGCGACAGCGAAAGGACGGACAAAGACCTACTTATAGGTTGCGATGCCAACGCCCACCACACCCAATGGGGGAGTACGGACACGAATGTAAGGGGTGAGTCACTGTTCAGCTTCATCCTGAACTCAAATTTATTCATATGCAATCGGGGTAACGACCCCACATTTATAATTAAAAATCGGCAGGAGGTCATTGACCTCACGCTAGTGTCAAGCAAACTGCTGGACACAATCAAGACCTAGGAGACCACTCCTTCTCGGACCACAGGTATATCGAGACGATATTATCCTTCGATATTCCCAAACCAACCGACTATATCAACCCCAGAAAAGCCAACTGGGAAAAATATAGCACAACGCTGGAGGAGCTACTCCCTCCTAACGCCCCTAATTGCCCGAACACTGAAGACAACCTAAACCGTCTTGTGTACAGGTTTACGGATGCGTGCAACAAAGCCTTCAAGGCAGCATGTCCTTCTACCAGACCAAGGGGGAAAAAGAAACCCCCCTGGTGGTCTAAGCAACTAGACACCCTTCGTAGAACTTGCAGGACTCTATTCAATAGAGCCACAAGAACTAAGGAGGATACTCATTGGGCAGACTATAAAACCAGTCTAGCACTATACAAAAAGGAAACGAGGAAGGCTAAAAGAGCCTCCAGGCAAAAATTTTGCTCCGAAATCGAGGAAACCTCGGAGGCCGCAAGACTCCGGAAAGTTCTCTCAAAAACCACCCCCTCGGTAGGGTACCTCAAAAAGAATGATGGCACGTGGACCAACTCTAGTGAGGAGTCCCTGCACATTTTGCTCGACACGCACTTCCCCGGATGCACATCCACCGAGCCGTCACACCTCCCAAGAGAGGGATCGGTAGAATCGATGGACCGTATCCTTACAAAACGGAACATAAGTTGGGCAGTAAACAGCTTCAACCCGTTTAAATCGCCAGGCCCGGACTAGGTAATCCCGGCCCAGCTTCAGAGGGCCGGGGAGACGGCCATCAACTGGCTACATAGTATCTTCAGGAAGATACTGGCGGTATGTACAATACCGCAAGCGTGGCTTAAGGCTAGGATAGTTTTCATCCCTAAAGCAGGCAAATCCTCACACTCAACCCCAAAAGACTTTAGACCAATCAGTTTATCGTCTTTCCTACTCAAAACCTTTGAGAGACTTATCGGGTTACAATTACGGACTACCATAAGTCCCCAGCTGTACTCAAGTGCGCAGCATGCCTACCGGAAAGGAAAATCCACGGAAACGGCACTTCACGAAGTGATCTCGACTGTAGAAAAATCCCTGCATCTCAAAGAATACTCACTAATAGCTTTTCTCGATATCGAGGGAGCCTTCAACAACGTGACACCGGGCGCCATTACAGAAGCCCTGACTGACCTGGGGGTGGACCGTCACTTGGTGATGCTCATTGATCAATTGCTCATACGCAGGACGGTGACATCATCGATGGGATCGTCCACCCAGTCAAGGTATGGCAACAGAGGAACCCCGCAAGGGGGAGTTCTGTCTTCTCTTCTATGGAACATTGCAGTCAATAAGATTCTTTGCGACCTGGAAGAGGGGGGCTGTAAAGTAGTGGCATACGCGGATGACGTTGCAATTATCTTTGCGGGGAAATACCCCCAAACACTATGCGACCTAATGACTGCAAAGCTTGCTCGATTGTCCCAATGGACAGAATCGCGCGGATTGGGACTAAATCCCTCGAAAACGGAACTCGTGTTATTCACAAAAAAATAAAAGGCCCCTCAACCCCCCAACACTAAACGGATACAGGCTCTCTTTCAGCGACAGTGCCAGTTACTTAGGGTTGGTAATTGACAAAAAGCTTAGCTGGAACCTGAATGTCAAGGATAGAGTGAGGAAGGCAACGACAGCACTCTATACTTGCAAAAAAGCTATCGGCCTAAAGTGGGGCATGAACCCAAGCATAGTCCGATGGATATATCTGGCAATAGTCAGACCTATAATACTCTACGGAGTTACTGTCTGGTGGCCTGCCCTAGCGAAAAGGACAATCACCAATCAGCTGGGCAAGGTTCAGCGAACAGCCGCCCTCTGCATCAGTGGAGCTCTTCGAACTACACCAAATGATGCGCTAAACGCCATGTTATGCCTTCAGAGCCTTGACTTTGCAGGAAAGGAGCTGGCAGAAATGGCAGCAATACGTCTTAGGGACTCTGAACAATGGGTACCCCAGAACATAGGTCACTCATCTATACTAAACAAAAACAACAAGGTCCCAGCAAGAACGGACTATCAAGTTCCAATGGAGCACACGGAGACTCCATTCAGCATAATCATCCCTCATAGAGACGATTGGCTCGAGGGACCCCCCGGCCCAGACGGGGCCATAATCATCTTCACGGATGGCTCAAAACTGGACGGCAGGGTTGGAGGAGGAATCTACTCTGAACACTTCCGGATCACTGTAGCGTCTTCCAAGCGGAAGTTACAGCAATCAGGGAGGCTCTGTACTGCCTTCATACGGTTACCACCACGGCAACCAATCTAAACATCTACAGCGACAGCCAAGCTGCGATCAGATCACTTAACGCGATCTCCTCGAACTCGGCTACTGTGGCGAAGTGCCGCAGATCTCTTCACGAGATGGCTCAGCAATTTGCTATCAGCCTTATATGGGTCCCGGGTCACCGGGATATCGAGGGCAACTGCATAGCGGACGAGCTGGCCAGATCTGGCACTACAACCCCCCTTCTCCAAGATAAGGAGGATATTTGTATGCCTATGCCCACCTGCAAGCTCATCATAAAAGAGCAGTACACGCGACTGATAGACAACAAGTGGCAAATAGGGCCACGTTGTCGCACAGCTCGGCAAACATGGCCGACCATAGATAAGAAGCGCACCTCAGAGCTCTGCAAACTAGGCAGGGAAAGGTGCAGCGCAGTCATACGTTCCCTCACAGGACACTGGCTAGTAGGCACCCACGCAAACAGGCTGGGTGCCCCATACAATGATTTCTGCCGCAGCTGCAGAGACTGTCTGGTGGCCTGCCCTAGCGAAAAGGACAATCACCAATCAGCTGGGCAAGGTTCAGCGAACAGCCGCCCTCTGCATCAGTGGAGCTCTTCGAACTACACCAAATGATGCGCTAAACGCCATGTTATGCCTTCAGAGCCTTGACTTTGCAGGAAAGGAGCTGGCAGAAATGGCAGCAATACGTCTTAGGGACTCTGAACAATGGGTACCCCAGAACATAGGTCACTCATCTATACTAAACAAAAACAACAAGGTCCCAGCAAGAACGGACTATCAAGTTCCAATGGAGCACACGGAGACTCCATTCAGCATAATCATCCCTCATAGAGACGATTGGCTCGAGGGACCCCCCGGCCCAGACGGGGCCATAATCATCTTCACGGATGGCTCAAAACTGGACGGCAGGGTTGGAGGAGGAATCTACTCTGAACACTTCCGGATCACTGTAGCGTCTTCCAAGCGGAAGTTACAGCAATCAGGGAGGCTCTGTACTGCCTTCATACGGTTACCACCACGGCAACCAATCTAAACATCTACAGCGACAGCCAAGCTGCGATCAGATCACTTAACGCGATCTCCTCGAACTCGGCTACTGTGGCGAAGTGCCGCAGATCTCTTCACGAGATGGCTCAGCAATTTGCTATCAGCCTTATATGGGTCCCGGGTCACCGGGATATCGAGGGCAACTGCATAGCGGACGAGCTGGCCAGATCTGGCACTACAACCCCCCTTCTCCAAGATAAGGAGGATATTTGTATGCCTATGCCCACCTGCAAGCTCATCATAAAAGAGCAGTACACGCGACTGATAGACAACAAGTGGCAAATAGGGCCACGTTGTCGCACAGCTCGGCAAACATGGCCGACCATAGATAAGAAGCGCACCTCAGAGCTCTGCAAACTAGGCAGGGAAAGGTGCAGCGCAGTCATACGTTCCCTCACAGGACACTGGCTAGTAGGCACCCACGCAAACAGGCTGGGTGCCCCATACAATGATTTCTGCCGCAGCTGCAGAGACGAGGACGAGGAGGAAACAGTGGAACACCTGTTCTGTTCCTGTCCAGCTCTCAGCAGAAGGAGGCTGCATCACTTGGGCTCTGCCTTTCTGAACGACATCTCGGAGATGTCCACGCTATGTCCCAGAAAGATCGTCAACTTTATAAGGGCATCTGGATGGGACAACTGTTGACATGAAGTCTCATCTGCAGGGAGGGAATGATCCCAAGCGGTATCACAACGGGCCGAAACCGGCCTATGTGTGCTGGGCTCCGAGCGAGCTTGGCGGCCGTCTCTACCTAACCTAAATGGGTTTTCAATAATTAAATATTTCCATAATATAACTATTTTCAACACAAAACAAGTGTTTTACGAAATAGATGGAATGGAGGCAGATTTACTAATAGGATTTAACCTATTAAAGAAAATCGGAGCTGTTATTGATACAGGAAAGGGGACTTTAAGTTATAAAGACAATTAAGAGAAACTAATATATGACGAGGTCCTTTCTTTAAACAAATTAACCTTTATAGAAAGAACAACCATCCTTCCATTGAAGGAATGTATAATAAAACGAGGGGGAACGTTGTGAGTTGCTGCGGACACCGCAACTCTACGGTTATACCCGATACTTAGTCAGTATGGCTCTCCTCCGGCAGCCGCTAATATTAAACGACACGACAAAGAGTGCGTGAGAGAGAGACAGAAAATCAGTCTGAGCGTGACGTCTGGCGCTGCGTAGCCACTGCAAATTGATTTGTTCCTTTAGGCTATAAAAATGATCTGATCTGATCCAGATTCAGCAACCTGATAGATATGGTCATTATCTATGATTCTGCGTTTTTAGTTTTCTCGAATCTGCAATATTGTGGATGCAACAGATTTTCGTCCTTTGTGTGGGCGGAGGGGGGTGGGGCGAAATTTTGAGATATACGTTTTATAGTGAGATCTAACAGGAGTATATATTAGGAGTGTTGATACCAAATTTGGTTGCTCTAGCTTTTATAGTCTCTGAGATCTAGGCGCTAATGTTATACTCTAAGCAAAGCCGCCTATGCTCCGTGTGTGTTAGAGAGAGACAGGGCGAGAAAAAATGAAATTGTTTTCTTGATGCTGGCTATAATAATAATACGATCCAATTCAGATTCTGCAGTCTAAAAGATATGGTCATTCTCTACGATTCTGCGTTTTTGGTTTTATCGTATCTTTAAAAATGTGGATGCCACAGATTTTCGTCCTTTGTGGGGGCGGAAGTGGGCGGGGCAAAATTTTGAAATAATTTTGTAGCAGTGACATATCACAAAAGTCTGGATCCAAAACATCGTTGCTCTAGCTCTTATAGTCTTTGAGCACTAGGCGCTGAAGGGGACGGACAGACGGACAGACGGACGGACGGACAGACAGACAGGGCTCAATCGACTCGGCTATTGATGCTGATCAAGAATATATATACTTTATAGGGTCGGAAACGATTCCTTCTGGACGTTACACACATCCACTTTTACCACAAATCTAGCATACCCCAATACTCATTTTGAGTATCGGGTATAAAAATTAGAGACAATGCCTTACGCATTTTTGTCACTGGCCTAAACGGCGGCATTGCAGAAATCCTATTTTCATTGAATCCCCCAGACTTACCGAATGCCTTGGCAAAGGTACAGGAATTGCAATCAAATAACATTCGGGCCCAATTTGCCTACCAATTCAGTGGCCCCAGAAATTCAGGGAATAATAACTACAATACATTAAGATTCAACCAACGACAACCAAGGACTAATAGTTCACCATTCGACCAAAAAAGGGATCTTCAGAGGAATAACATGTCTTGGGGACAACCCTATTTCTTGGGTAATAGACAACAAAATCAGGCCCCAGGCCCCATTCTCTACGATTCTGCGTTTTTGGTTTTATCGTATCGTCGAAATTGTGGATGCCACAGATTTTCGCCCTTTGTGGGGGCGGAAGTGGGCGGGGCAAAGTTTTGAAATATTTTTGGAGCAGTGACATATCACAGAAGTCTGGATCCAAAACATCGTTGCTCTAGCTCTTATAGTCTTTGAGCATTAGGCGCTGAAGGGGACGGACAGACGGACAGACGGACGGACGGACAGACAGACAGGGCTCAATCGACTCGGCTATTGATGCTGATCAAGAATATATATACTTTATAGGGTCGGAAACGATTCCTTCTGGACGTTACACACATCCACTTTTACCACAAATCTAGCATACCCCAATACTCATTTTGAGTATCGGGTATAAAAATTAGAGACAATGCCTTACGCATTTTTGTCACTGGCCTAAACGGCGGCATTGCAGAAATCCTATTTTCATTGAATCCCCCAGACTTACCGAATGCCTTGGCAAAGGTACAGGAATTGCAATCAAATAACATTCGGGCCCAATTTGCCTACCAATTCAGTGGCCCCAGATATTCAGGGAATAATAACTACAATACATTAAGATTCAACCAACGACAACCAAGGACTAATAGTTCACCATTCGACCAAAAAAGGGATCTTCAGAGGAATAACATGTCTTTGGGACAACCCTATTTCTTGGGTAATAGACAACAAAATCAGGCCCCAGAACCAATGGATGTAGACGAATCAGCGATCAATTCAGGGGAAATAATAATAATAGAAATTATCGGGAGAATACTAACGGTTATTATAGGAGAAATAATAACAATTATAACCAAGCTCAGCATTTTAGGGCAAACGTAGTACCGAATAATCAGTCTAACGAAAATTAGGCGCAGAAACGAAAGCCAAACGAAATGTCGGAACAACCGGCTAATAAAGCAATGCGGATAAATAACATTGAGGAGGACCATTTTTTAGATCAGCCCCCGAAGTAGGACTGCCCTACTTAAAAAGAGTAGATAATGTAAGGAAGTTCTCAGGCCGAGGTACAGCTTCTCAGTCTGTCCAGGGCCCGGTCCTTCCCCACAGCAAAATTTGTTGTGTGAGGACCTAAGGGGAGAGCCGCTCGTGGCGAAAGCGCGCCCCTGGGGTGGATAATGGGACGGTCGGGCCTGGCCCGGCCACGAGGCGTGGGTGAAGCCGTGCGTGGGAGCTGCAGAGACGTGCGTTGCGGGTCATGTATGGCGGGAGAAGAGGTTTGGATCAGGGATCGGAAGGGTATGGGAGAGGGGAGCCCAGCTTAGCAGATGCCGCATTATCCACGACTAACATCTGCGTCGCCAGGTCCCCAGGGCGAGGGTGTAGGAGAGGGAACCCAGCTTTGCGAATGCCGCGTGAATCCACGACTCACATCCAGCATCGCCGGGTCCCCCGGGGGGAAAAGGTACAGGAGAGGAGAAACCCAGCTTGGTGAATGCCGCGTGATCCACGACTCACATCCACTTCGCTGGGCCTCCCGGGAAAAGGGAAGAGAGGGGGAGGGGGAGTGAGTGACTCCTACGGGCGAATGTCCTGAGACAGGTGGGTGGAGGTTGATGTCTTTATTATTTTCGGATCATTTCCCTACTTAAAATCCCGCGCCTGCAGCGGGGAAATAAGCGCCAAAAAAAAACTTATATTAAACCACATGTGTGCATGGATATGTAAAAACAACTGCGGGAATGTTCTGTCTATACCTGCCTACTGCACCGATCTGTTCCCCCCCAGAGCTCACATACGTGAGGTGGCCCACCCTTGTTTCCCTCCTTTTCGGTCCTGGTATCCCGCGGCGGGTCCTCGTCACCTCAGCTTATCTCGTACACCGCGTGGTCACAGCTTGTTCTTTTCTTTTTACACGGCGCGCTCGCGGCTTATTTTTCCGCCACACAACCGGTATTGTTCAGCCCTCGGAGATCACTCCCGAGTCTGGCCCGCGCTGGACCGTGCCAGGCCTCTGCTTTGTCTTTTTCCAGCTTCTCTGCCGCTTCGTGGCTGCGCAGCTTCGGCTGTCGGCCTCGGCGGCGTGGGCGATCGGCTGCGTCTCTGTATTCTCTGCTTCGCCGTCGGCCCTTTCCTCGGCTGCGTGGGCGTAAGGCCGATCGGCGGCTTCTCTGCCGCTTCGCTCTCTTTCCTCTGTGTATAGCCGTTCTCTTCGTTGCGTTCTCTCTTTCGTGTGTGTTTAGCCGTCGTGTGCGTCTCTCTTTCGGGTGTGTACTCTTACTAATAGAAAAAACCCCACTGTTTTGGTTTTCTTAGCCTATTTCTTATTTTAATTAAGGAACTGAGGATTCATTTGTTTGTCTTGGTAATAATAATAGTACTAGTAATATAATGAGATAATGAGATAAAGATAACAGTAGATAATAATGAAACTAGGTAACAACCGTCGGGGCGGTCCCTTCAAGGGATGATGTCGTGATCTCTATTGTGGAGGCTTATGCCTTCCCAATGACAGGTCGCTGTCCTCCTTTGGGTGGCTCGGGTTTCCTGCTTCGGCCTCTCGGGTCGTGCAGCTCGTCGATTTCGGGTTCGGTGCGTTGGGGTCGGTGGGAACTGGCGATAGCCACTTTATTGGTGCGTGGTCCAGCGGCTGCCAGTCGGGATTCACCCTTCTTTCCGGGGCTGTCGCCTCCTCCTGCGCGTCCCACTCCTGTAGTCTGGCGTGCCACCCGTCGTCCCAGCTGGTGTCCGGGATCGGGCCGTTTGGGTTCGCCTGCCCTCCCAAGATCCAGGCTACCTCCTCGTCTCCGTCATCCCTGGGTATCGGGGACACGGGGCCGTCCTGTAGGCCGAGTTCCTGGAGTAGTTGGGGCAGCTCATTGCCGGTTACGCGGCTGGGTGGCTCGTTTTCGTCCTGAAGGCCGAGGTTCCGGAGCCGTCGGGGCAGCGCATCGCCCAGACTGTCGTCGCGGATCCGTAGCGGAGTGGTATCTTCCTCTCCTAGGAGCGGTACCTCTTCGCCGCTTGCGGTGTCGTTGTCTGCCGCCGGGATGATCTCCCTCTCGGGCCTGGGTGGAGTGATGGGCCGTGGATGGGCGAGCAGCAGCTGCAGGGTCTTATCGGCGTCCTTCCAGGTGGTCCAAGGGGCCACGTCCACCGCGATGTTGGCTGGAGTGTCCTTCTGGCAGTTGGCCGGCCCATCTTCGTCCTCGCTCACGTCTGAGTATGGGCACGTCGCGGCCCGCTCGGCCTCCAGTTGGCGGTTTAGCTCCCAGAACGGCCACCCGCTTTCCCGAAACGTCGGTCGTGCAGGAACTCCTCATCGGTGCTTGCCTGGCAGGTCGACTCCCAGTGCTTGTCGGCCTCCATCTTCGTGCTGGTGAACCCTTCGTCGGAGCTGCTGTCGTAGTTCGGCCGTGGGGTCAGCGGGTTTTCCATGCGGTACAGGTAATAGGGCGGTGGTGGTGGTGACCGCAGCCGCAGTTTGTGCGCGACTGGGGAGCTGCTCTGTTCCTCGGAGTTGGGGTCCAGGCTGACGTGCCCTGGCTCGACGCGTATTCGAGTCGCGCGTGGGGTGACGGCGGTGCCTGGATGCTTGCGGCGGCGTGGGCGTCTTGGTGGCTCCTGCTGGGCCCGGCCTGCTCGGACCTCCCCGTCTGAGTCCGATGACCGCATCGCCTCCACTGTGATGATTCCCGACGGATTGTTTCGCGACGTGCTCGGACGGACGACGTCGTTGAGCCATGCCCAGGTCGTGGTTGTCGGTCGGCGGGGCGACGGTGGGCCTTCGGGGCCAGCCCGACGTCGGGATGGCCTAGTTGGCCTGGGTGGTCGTGGTATGGCTCCTGTCGCTGGGCCATGCTGCGTTGTGTTGCCTGGTTCTGCTTGCGGGTCCGGGGCGTGGTGTCTTGTTGGTGGTTGGCTGGTCGTGGACCGTGGTTGCCTTGAGCTGGGCGGCGACGCACCCCTAGGATGCCCCTCCGTGCCATCCTCTGCCTCTAGAGGCTGTGCGTCGCTCGTCCTTGGGTTGTCCATGTCGGATCTGGTGGGGGGAAGAAACCTTGTTTGGTTAGAACCTGACCTGTGCCACTGATGTGCCCTGTGCCCTGGGTTTCCCTGATCGGTGCATTTTCTAGTTCTGGCTATTTCTTACTCTAATCCCTTAAGGGGAGTTAAGCTATCTTACTGCGTGTGTACGCGGTTGCCCCTTGCGGGGCGAGGACATTATGGCAGCGCACCACCATAAGTGGCCCTCATGAATTCGCGGTTTTCCTGGTGCTGGGGTCGTCGTCATCGTTGTCTTCGTTGTCTTCGCTGGTGAGTGTGTGCTCGTTGTCGTGGTAGGCCTTGAGGTCGGCTAGTCCGGCCGTTCGTCGTTGTCTTCCCGGATGCTTCTGGAGTCGTGCTATGGTGGGAGAAATAAATTTAATCACTTTGTAAGGCCCCTCATATTTGGGAGCCAGTTTGGCAGCGAAGTTGTCCGCCGCTTTGGACAGTTGATGTTGGCGTAGCATCACGAGCGTCCCGATCGTGGGTCTCCATTCGCGTCGACGTAGGTTGTAGGTCCTGCTCTGCGTCTGTGATGCCTGCTGGGTATTTTCCTGTACGATGGCGAAGATTTCCTTGAGTCGCTTGGCCTTGTCGGTTGGGGTCTCTGTCACTTCGCCTAGTCCTGGGGTCGTCTCTTCGTACAAGGCTCCAGGCAACCGAGGTTCCCGGCCGAGTACGATGAATGCTGGGCTGAAGCCTGTGGTGTCCGATGTGCTGCTGTTGATGGCTAGGCTGAGTTCGGGCAGCAGCTCGTCCCATGTCCGCTGGTCTCCATCGATGTACTGGGCGATCATGGTTTTGATCGTCCTATTGGCTCGTTCCGTGGGGTTTTGTTGTGGCGTATAGGGCGCCGTATACTCCAGCTCCATGCCTGCTAGTTTGCAGAACTTTCGGAAAGAGCGACTTGTGAATTGGGTCCCTTTGTCGCATACGAATTTCCGTGGTGTTCCGAAGCGGCTTAGGATCCGTTCCCGGAAAGCGGTCTCCAGTAGTGCGGTGGTGGCCTTGCGGAGTGGGACCAACTCCACCCACTTGCTGAAGGCGTCGAAGAACACCAGGAACATAGTATTGCCGTGTTTTGATCGGGGCAATGGTCCAATGAAGTCGGCGCAGACGATGTCCAGTGGTTCCTGGGCTTGGCGGGTGTGCATCTCCCCTCCTGGTTTGGTTTGACTCACCTTGTACTGCTGGCACTTGGTGCACTGCTGGATATATCGGGCGATATCTCGGTGCAGTCCGGGCCAGTAGTACCTCTGGGCTATTCGTGTCGCTGTCTTCCTGATTCCGAGGTGTCCTGCTGTCGGATGGTCGTGACACCGTCGGCGGTGGTCCTTGTGGACACATAGTTTCCATTTGATAGGGTCTTCTTCGCTGGTTCTGCTGCTGGCTCGTTTATATATTTGGTCGCTCTCGATGATGAGCTCCGGACGTCCTTCCGGCTGTTCCTGGATCCGCTTGCGGAGCCTCTGCAGCCAGGGGCAGGGGCAAGGGTCCCGGTCTTCGTCCACTCGCTGCAGGGTTTCTACCGGTTGTCGTGAGAGGGCGTCAGCCACAACGTTCTGGCTTCCTCGGCGGTAGTGGATGTCAAACCAAAATTGCTGGAGCTCCAAGGCCCAGCGGGCGATGCGTCCCGTTGGATTATCGATGGAGTTCAACCACTTCAAGGCGAGGTGATCCGTGATTACATCGAAGTGGTATCCTTCCAGAAAGCATCGGAGCTTCCGGATTGCCCAGACTACGGCAAGGCACTCTTTCTCGGTGGCCGAGTAGTTTTCCTCTGCCTTGAGTAGTCGACGGCTTGCGTAGGCGATGACTCTTTCTGCTCCGTCGATCTGTTGTGTCAATACTGCTCCGAGGCCATACGAACTGGCGTCCGTTTGGAGTACGAATCGCTCGGCGAAGTCGGGGCATGCCAGGACTGGTGCTTGCGTAAGTCTTTCCTTGAGAGTCTCGAATGCCTGCTGTTGTTCGTCTGTCCACTCCCACTTTTGATCCTTTTTGAGCAGGTTGGTCATGGGCTGGACCACCGTGGCGAAGTTGGGGACGAAGCGTCGGTACCAGGGTGCCATCCCGATGCAGCGTCGCAGTTCTTTCAGTGTGGTGGGCGGTGCTAGTTTCTGGACTGCGCTGACCTTGTCTGGGTCCGTGTGGATGCCTTGTTCGCTGATGACATGGCCGAGGTAGACTAAACTCTTCCTGAAGAAACTACACTTGTTTCTGTTCAGTCGGAGGTTCGCCTCTCGCAGCCTCCTGAAAACCTCGCGAAGGTGGTCGATGTGTTCTTCTAGCGTGGCTCCGATGACGATGATATCGTCGAGATACGTGAACGCGTACGGCTCCAAGGTGGGTCCGATGACGCTGTCCAAAGCTCGCTGGAACGTCGCTGGGGCTGAGTGCAGGCCGAAAGGCATGACCTTCCACTGGAAGAGTCCTCTGCCGGGGACGGTAAATGCTGTTGCCTCTCTGCTGCCCTCGGCCACCGGGATCTGCCAGTATCCGTTTTTGAGGTCCAGCGTGGAGATGTAGCGAGCGTGGCGAAGCCTCTCGAGAATGTGGTTAATCCTTGGCAGCGGATATGCGTCCGGCACCGAGCGGGCTTCTTCCGTCTTCTTTCCTACCAAGACGATTGGGGCGCTGTGGGGACTGTGGGATGGCTCGATCCTTCCGTCCCGTAGCAGCTCGTCCACCTGCGCGTTTATGATCTTCTGCATGGCCGGGTTCTTCGGGAAATAGCGCTGCTTCACGGGCCTGTCGTCTCGCATTGTTATCGTGTGTTCGGCGATGTGGGAGACTCCAGCTAGTCCGTCGAATTTCGCCAGTTCTTCTTCCAGAAACTTGCCTGCCCACGGCGTGGGGGGTGGTTCGGGGTCTGGGTCTTGCTGCCACGGCGATAGGTCCTCCAGTTCCCGAGCGGTAATGGCAGCCAAGATCGCGGTCTCGTAATCATCCGAGTCGGCTGGGCGAAACGGGTTGCGTTCCCGACCTATGTCGGTGTCGGCTAATGGCTCCAGTTGGTAGTCCGACGTCGGGGTTTCTGTGATCTCGTCCTGTGGTATCGGGGTTCGTGGCTTGCGTGATGTCTGTCGTGCTGGGTTACTACGTGGTGACTCCCGGTTTGATGAGCTGGCCCTGGAGTGGTCCGCGGGGCCGCAGCTATCTTTGCTGGAGTATTCTGGTGATTCCTGGGTTCTGTTGCTGACTCCCGGTTCGAATAGCTGGCCCTGAGTTGGTCCAGCGGCGCTGAAGCTATCTCTGCCGAAGTTTTCTGCTTTCTGCTGTGTCCTGTTGGTGACGCCTGGTTCGACGAGCTGGCCCTGGATTGATCCAGTGGAGCCGGAGCTGTCTCTGCCAAAGTCCTCTGTTTCCTGCTGTGTCCTGTTGGTGACTCCTGGTTCGACGAGCTGGCCCTGGATTGATCCAGTGGAGCCGAAGCTGTCTCTGCCAAAGTCCTCTGTTTCCTGCCGTGTCCTGTTGGTGACTCCTGGTTCAACGAGCTGGCCCTGGATTGATCCAGTGGAGCCGGAGCTGTCTCTGCCAAAGTCCTTTGGTTCCTGCTGTGTCCTGTTGGTGACTCCTGGTTCGACGAGCTGGCCCTGGATTGATCCAGTGGAGCCAGAGCTGTCTCTGCCAAAGTCCTTGTTTTGTTGCGTTGTCCTGCTGGTGTCGGGGTTCGTGCTGGGGAACTGGCCATGGTTGGTTCCATCGGCGTCGCCGTTCGTTCCGTCGTAGCTTTCTTCGTGTCCTGTTGTGGTGGCGTAGTCCTGGGGTTGTTGCTTGATCTTGTCTGGTAGGGCTTTGTTGTCGCTGCGGTTGGATGGTTCGTGGTTGGCTGTGGGGTGTTGGTCTGCGGCTGGTCTCGGATGGCAGTGGAGTCCGCAAACGTGACAGACCGTGGGCGTGGCTGGGCGGTGCATGATGGTATCGTCCCGGCGGGTTTCTGCTGCAACCTCAGCTGTAGATATGCCCGTCCGCAGTGGATCCTTGCGCGGATGCCACAGAGGAAGTCGAGTCCCAAGATGAAGTCGTCTAATACCGTGGGGAGTATAAGAAGAGATACCTGTGTTTCTTGCTGATCCAGGCGCACTGTGACTGCTATCGCTTGGTTGATCTCCTTCCTGGTTCCATCTGCCAGGCGGATCCTGGTCCTCACCTCTCGCCTGTTCTCGGTCGTCCCTATCTCCTTCGCCAGCCGCTCACTGATGAAGGATCGTGTGGCTCCAGTGTCGAGGGTGGCCGCAAATGCTCTCCCATTGATGTCCACCAGGGCAGCGATCCTTCCTCCGGTCATGCTTAATGGGTGGGTTTCTCCTGTTCCTGGGTGCGCGCCTCCGTCCATGTCCCAGTTGGGCGGAGACCCGACCCGTTTCCCGACGCGGGTTTCCGGCAGCAGTTGATGGTCCGGACCCCTCGGTGGCCACATTCCCAACAGAACAGCTTCTGTCGGTTTGTGCACGCACTACTGAAATGGCCGTTTTCCCCGCAGTTCCGGCAGGCTCGTTGTACATCGATCGCCTGCTCTTGCTCCTGGCCGATTCCTCGGTTGGCGATCTCGGTTTTCCCGGGTGTCTCGTGTGTGTTGCCTCGTTGGGGGTTGGTTCCATTGCCGATATAGGCGGCTCGATGGTTCTGCGTGGTCCCGATGCTACGGAGTGCGTCTCGGTCCCGCGCGGTTTCGTAGGCCGAGACGAGCTGGGTCAATTCTGTGAGTGATCGGAAATCCTGTCTGCGCGTGTACATTTGATACTCCGGACGGAGATTTTCGTAGATCCGCTCGAGTTCCTGTTCCCGAGTATACTGGGCTCGCTTCATCATCAGACGCAACTCGATAAGGTAATCCCGGAAGGATTCCTTGGGCTTCTGTTCCCGACTTCGTATGGTGTCTTCCAGCCGCTGGAAGTATCTGGGGGGCAGGAAGAATTCTAGGAATTCTTTCCGAAAGTCTGTCCAATTCTGTCCCTGCATCTGAAAAGTTCGGAACCATCCTTCGGCCTTACCTGTAAGGAGACCGGAGATGGCTCGCGGCAACTGCTCTGGGCTCCCGCCGTATGATTCCACTCGCTCCTCGAGCCTTTCGATGAACGCTAGTGGGTCCGCGTGGCCGTCGAAAGTAACTCCCCATTTCCGGAGTTTGTCCGCCAGTAATGAGTATGAAATCTCACCCCCTCCGGGGCGTGAGACCCGATGTCCCTGAGGAAGACGTGGCTGTTCTCCGTCCGTGGTTGTCTGGTGGCTAGGCGTGGCCACTGGTCCAGTGGTAGTGGGTCCTGGCTCGTGGTTCTTGCTGGCCGCCTCTGGTCTGATTCCTTGGAGTGGTCCTTGGGCATCTCGTTGTGGTTGCTCGTCCTGAGCGGCCGGCGTCTCGGTTGCTGACTCGCGGTATCCGTGGGTGGATCCTTGGCTCGTGCTGGGCAGTTCGGGTACGATTAATCGCAGTTTTGGTCCCTCCTTGCTGTCTTCCATCTTCGTCCGGCTCTCTGGCCCGGGTGACGTGGCTGGACTCCGGTGGTCCCCTGGGGCTCGGGATGTTCCCAAAGTGCGTGGCCAATTCGTCCAGCCTTGCTTGCACGGCTTCGGGGTGCCCTGGGCGTGCGATGAATGCGGTGATCCGGTTCCGTAGGTCCTCTACAGTCCCAGTTTCCCCTAGTTCAAACTCCTTAGCTAGGCTCTGCAGCTCGTCCTTCCTGCGGTACGCTATCCAGCGGATGTTCATCCTGATCCTGGTAAACTAATCGTGGCACCGGTGCGAGTCCTTATCAGCACGGTCTGGGGCTCCTGTACTAGGATACACGGAGGACACGCGGCACGGTACTGGGTCGGTGATCCTATACTAGGATACACGGCACTGGGGTGAGGGATCCTGTTCGAAGGACACGCGGCACGGTACTAGATCGGTGATCCTGTACTAGGATACACAGCACTGGGTTGGATGATCCTGTCGAAGGACACGCGGCACGGTACTAGATCGGTGATCCTGTACTAGGATACACAGCACTGGGTTGGATGATCCTGTCGAAGGATACGTGGCGCTGTACAGGGAAAGGTTCTGTCTGACTGCCCAGTGGTAACTGTGTGACTGCCCAGTGACAACTGCCTGACTGCCCGGTAATAACTGCGTGACTGCCCGGTAACAACTGCGTGACTGCCCGGTAACAACTCCCTCGACCGGTGTTCCTGCTCCGCCTTATATTGGCCGCGGCCATGGCTTTGTGG